>NW_026781554.1:0-256253 GCF_030144855.1 Hypanus sabinus | reverse complement strand
GTCTAATCAGACGATTGGGAGCACCAGGTAATTTAAGCGAGGTTCCTACTGGTGTATAAGAACTCTTTGGATCAGTGCTTGCAGGCATTTGGGACATTTTGTGCAACCGATCGCTGCTTCACGTAGCAAATGGGATACTCCGCAATTTTCAACATCGTCAGAATTTACTGCCCGGTGGTTGCAGCACTCGGAATTCCGGGTAATGTTGTGTGTTTGTGTTACTCTCGGGGTATCGTAGACTAAATGAATCTCGATTCATAGTTGCATTTCCGGTCCAGTGCATTGGACGGTGAAAAGAAACCTTCACTCTAATTTATCTTCTAATTGTAATTCGCGTTAAAATGTTTCATCTTGCATTTGTGTATTGTTTGGGCGTTTGATACGGTTTTATACTATCGTGGACACAACTGTATGCCAGAAATGTTTAAGTGTGCTTACAAAACGCGCAGACCGAGACTACCGCACCCACAATGCCGGCGAAACTCCGTCCAACAAGCAGCATTTATGTAGAGGAAGAAATGTTCGAGGAGACCCTGCAGCAGGACTTCATCAGAGCAGTTTGCAAAGATATCACTTCGCGCAACATCCTGATAGCGACAGTACTGACTTACCAGATCCGGTCAACGCTGAGCCCGCCCTGTGCCGTATTATCTTCCTCTGACGTCCGGCTTTCCCGGCACGATTCCTCTCATTAAATCCTCAAATTTCACTGTAGGGACGAGGAGACTTGATGCACCTCAGTTATTAAATCCCAAAGTATTATCAGCTGTTCCCGCATCTCCCCATGTTAAATTACTTATTCCTCCCCTGTCATCATGAACTGAAGGAATTTATATATATAAATATATTTATATTATATTTATATTTATATAAATGTGGCCAACCCTCCGAGGTCCTTCGATCCTGAATGTTTCAGTGGAGTTACCTTGGTATCTGCCATTGATGTTCAATCAGCGAACGTGACTCTTTCTCACGGGTCCTCCCCGATAGCGGAGAAAACGCAGCCATGCAGATGATTTTTCAGAGTGGTCTGTCGGACAATTAATCTGTTTCTGCAAAGAAAAATAGGATTCTCCTCAAACCAGCAGCTGCAGCCATCACTCCATTACCTTGTCTTTCCAGCGCGACTGTCTGCTGAAGTGAGGAGTATCATGTGTGTCTTGATGTATTAACCTCCCGTTCAGTGGCTTCCCCCTTCCTCATTTTCTTTTTAACGATCCCATAAATTATTATTGAATGTGCAGAATTTAATTTTGGGGCATTGATTTCAAATTCGTTTTGATTTTTATGATCATGCGCATTTCCCACGATTAATTCACTGATCACAACTGTCTCGGCAAAGCTCTGTTTAGTTCACCCGTGGTGCCCATTCGCAAGTTTGGCATCTCTTTTTTCTTGGGCATCTAGTATTCAGGACACATCGCTGGTCCGTCCCTTGTTCTTACAGAGAGCGCAGCGTGTGAATCTGGATTTAAAATGCATTCATGATCTTTATTCGATGTAATTATGAAAAAAAAAACATTTTAAATGGAAGCCAAATAAATAATCGCTTTTAAAGAATTGTAAATACGTCATACTGTCTGAAATCAAAATCAATCTGTCCACCATCCGTGCCGCTCTCCGCAAGACGCCATCCTATTAGGGACAGTTCTTGATAACCTCGCCTTCCGTGACTGGGACACGGCCCGTTACTGACTACATAACAGAGCCGCCTGAGGGTTAACTGCTGGATGTGAAACTGGCGAGATGTTAATCGTGTATTAAGTGGAAGGATACCCTGACACCAAACTATGGCCCGTTCGACTATTACTGACAGTAGGCAAATAAAGTCACACGAATCATTCTGCGGTTAATGATCGTATGTTTTAATAATTTCTTTCAGTTAATTTAACGGCGATTGTGATCCTGTCCCGCGGGAAGTGCGGTCTGTCCAAATGCATCGCTCTCTACCTTGTGGCCATGGCGGTGGCCGATCTGATGGTGGTTATCATTGTTATTATACTACAGAGGATAAATCATATCTATTTATTTACTAATTTCTTGCTCGTAACTCCGACGTGTTCTCTACTACATGTCCTGAGTCTCGCAAGCTTGGACTGTTCTGTTTGGTTGACGGTAGCTTTCACTTTTGATCGGTGCGTCGCGATTTGCTGTGAGAAGCTGCGGAACCGATATTGCACCGAGAGAACAGCGACTGTGGTGGTAGCAACAGTGAGTGCGGCGTGTTGTGCCCAGGCCATTCCATATTACTTTTCAATGGATCGATGGCGTTGTGTTTCTTCAGCAGAATATTTCACATCACCCCTGTGGAAAGCCTACGAGGTATTTGACATCATCATAACACCATTACTACCAATATGTTTAATCGTGCTCTTTAATGTTTCAACCGTCAAACGTATCATAGCGACAAATAGAGTTCGCCAGGGACTTCGAAAAAGCGGTGAGAATTGTAATGACCCGGAGATAGCAAACCGGAGAAAGTCAATGATACTGTTGTTCGCACTTTCAGCCAATTTCATATTATTTTGGATGCCCTATGCTGTGTATTCTGTGAATTGGCAATCCGAAAACTATTTCTACACCGACAGATATTTCAGCTCACCGTCATTCATCCTACAGGTATGTGGGTTCATGTTGTCTTCTCTCAGTTGCTGCACCAACACGTGTATCTATGGCCTGACACAGAGAAAATTCAGGGAGGAGCTGAAGAATGGCGTAAAGTATCTGCTTGCAACAACAGAAAAGATTTGCAAATAAAATGAAAACACAATTATTCCTTCTTGCAACTTCAAAACGATTAATTCGAATAGTATTTCATGTGAGCTTCAGGCGAACGTGTTTTGGTATCTCACTGTTCAAACGATTTGCGTGAGTTAGGCAACAGGGTTTAAATTATTATTATCATTAAGGAATATAATTCACTCCGATATCATGTAATTTCAATCCATTATATTTGATTGCTCCGTATCTAAGCCTACGAACAGGAATGAATCTCACCCATTTGGAAGAGTATTTCATTTGAGTTTCAAGCGATTGTTATTTCAGAATCTCACTCTCCAGTCATCAGCGGGTGTTAAAGAACAGGGATTAACCTGTTAATATCTTCATGAAAATACTTCTGACCGGGATGTCATAAAACTTCAATAAACTATGGCTGGTTGCAAGGTACCTGAACATTTGAACAGTAATTAATCTGATTCGTGCACTGGGAAAACTGTTGACAAAATCTCGGCATTGTATTAAAACATACATAATATATAAAAATATATTATTGTATAATCCGAAATTCTTCATTATTGCCTCGGCTTTTACGGCATTTATGTTTCATATTATTTATTCTGAATATTAGCATCAGACGGTAAATGCAATGTAATAGTTGTAGAATGATTTAGATGTTCTCCGCGTCACTGTACCATTTCCGCGCCGAAACAGTCTGGTATCGCGACGTAACAAGGATCCCTTCATACTTACCTGTCACGAATGTGACGTGATCGGCAGGGGCTTGGTCTTTGAACTTAAGTAATGCTAGCGCTTTGAAATACATTAATGCAAGCTGCTTGACAATTTTCAGGGTTTGATTATTGCGGAGGCATTAACAGTTGATATGATGTGGTCATTTGGAGATTGCAGAAGCACTACTAATGATTTTTTTTAAGATTTGATGAATTCTGGCATTGTACCGGATTTCTGGAAAATTGCAAATGTTACTCCGCCAGTTAAGAAGGGTGGGAGGCAGCAGAAAGACATCTATGGACTTGTTAGCCTGACATCAGTGTTTGGGAAAATTTTGCAATGGGTTAAGGATGAGGTTATGGAATACCTGGTAGCACACAAGGTAGGCCAAAGCCAGCATGGTTTCCAGAAAGGAAAATCCTTCCTGACTAACCTACTGCAATTTCGTTGAGGAAATTACAAGCAGAGTAGACAAAGGAGATGCAGTAGATGCGGCGTACTTGAATTTTCGGAAGGCCTTTGACAAAGCGCAGCACATGAGGCTGCTTATTAAGATTGGAGCCCATGTTATTACGAGGGAGTAACTAGCATGGGTGGAGCATTGGCTAATCGGCAGAAAGCAGAGCGTGGGAATAAAGGAATCCTATTCTGTCTGGCTGCCGGTTACGAGTGGAGTTCCACAGTGCTCAGTTTTGGGACCGCTGCTTTTTACGACGTATGTCAATGATTTGGACTATGCGATTAATGGACGTGGCTAAATTTGCCGATGATACCGAGATAGGTGGAGGAGAGGGTTGTGTTGAGGAACTAGAACGTCTGCAGAGAGACATAGATATTTTCGGGAACTGGCAAAGAGGTGGCAAATCTTCGTTTGAAGAAATAAACAGCCGGACTATTATTCCGATGGTGAGAGACGTCAAAATTCAGAGATGTCAAGGGAATTGGGGTCCATGTGCAGGATACCCTAAAGGCTAGCCTCCAGGTTGAGTCGGTTGTGAAGAAGGCGAATGCAATGAAAGCATTTATTTTCAGAGGTACAGGGTATAAGAGCAGGGATGTCATGCTGAGGCTCTGTAAGGTACTCGTGTGACCACACTTGGGGTATTGAGTGCAGTTTTGGGCTCCGTATATTGGAGAGGATATACCGACATTGGAGAGGGTTCAGAGAAGATTCACGAGAATGATTCCAGGAATGAAAGGGTTATCTTCCTGATAAAGTACGATCAGCTCTGTGGTGTATTCCCTGGAATTCAGGAGAATGTAGGGTAATCTCAAAGAAACTTCACCAATGTTTAACGGCTTGAAAAGATTAGATATGGCACCGTTATTTCTCATGGTAGTTTAGTCTAGAACAAGAGGGCACGGCTTCAGGATTGAAGGACGTACATTTAGAACAGAATTGTCGAGAGAGTACTTCAGTCAGAGGGTGGTAAATCGGTCGAATTAGTTGTAGAGGGTATGTCATAGGGTACATTTAAGGCAGCTAGGTTCCTAATTAGCCAGGGCATCAAAGGGTATGGTCTGAGGGCAGTGAAGTGGGGATGACTGCAATAATTGGATCAGCCCATGATTGAATGGCAGAGCAGACACGATGGTCCGAATAGCCTCCTTCTCGTCGTATATCATGTGGTCCTATGGTCATAAAAAAACATGAAACATGCTTATCGTTTGGACCATAAGACTTTAAGACATAGGGGAAGAAGTAGGTCCTTTTGCCCGTCGAGTCTGCTCCGCCATTTTATCATGGCTAGTGCCATGATATCTTGTGACCAAAATTCTACTGCCTTCTCACCAGATCATTCAAGCCCCTTACCAATTAAGAATATATCATTCTGCCTTAAATATAGATGAAGACTAGCCCTCACAGCTGCCCGCGACAAATAATTCCACAGATTCCCCACTCTCTGGCTGCAGACACTCCTCCCTATCTCCATTCGAAAAGGAAACCCTTCCATTCTTGTACTGTGTCTTCTGATCATAGACTCGAACACCGTAGGAAACATCCTCTCCACATCCACTCTATTGACCCCTTTCACCATCCAAAAGGTTTCCATTAGGGCAGCATTCATTCTTCTGAATTCCACTGACTAGAGATCATTTTCGGGAACCTCCTTTGAACCCTCTCCAGTTCAGCACATTTTTTCTACGACAGTGTACCGGGAACTACTCACTTACAGGAAGTGAAACCTCACGAGTGTTTCTAAAGTCTCAGCATTACATCCTTTCCTTTATACTAGTGTTCCTGAAACGAATCCCGTTTGCCTACAGGCACCAACTGCATATTAACCCTGACGAAATCAAGGGTTAGGGTTAATAACGAAACTCTAACGCTCTGCAGACAGAAACTTCTTCCTCAGTCAACAGAAATGTTCCGAGATTCCTTTTCGCTTCGTCTACTCCTTGCATCAAGCACTGGCTGGAGGAGACTCACTCATTGTGCTCTCAGTTTCTGGTAGTGAGAACAGTATTTACCAACATGATTTATTAACTGAGTAATTGATGCAGAGAACGATTTGTCAGTCATGGACCCGCGTGGAGTTTTATTGATTGCAATTCCTTCCGGACCCTTCTTCAATGAATCGGGCGACCCTTCCGCTACTATTGTTGTTGCCCTTACACTCATCTTCTTCCTGTCACCGCCACCCGTCCCGAACAAATCTTCGCTGCTCCCTAACAGGGATACAGTTTACCTTGTACTTCTCTGCCAGTCCATGAGCATCCGCATCCAGCAGGTCATTCTCCATCACTTCCGCATATTCAACGGGATTCTACCAACAGTCGTATCTGTACTTCTGACCACCCCCTCTCTGAGGCAGAACGTTCCGTCCTTAGCAAAGGCCTCTCTTTCGTCCCCCTCCGTCCACACCTCTGTGAGTTCCGGACCCACCATGACGATGTCTTCTTCCTTCGGCTACGTTAACAAGAATTCCCCTCTCCCATTGATGAAACCCCCCCCCCCCCCCTGTCCAGACCACTTCATTGTCACTCTGTATGTCCAATCTTTATACACTTCCATTCCCCATCAAGAAGGCCTCAAAGCCCTTCGCTGCTTTCTTGACAATACACCCCACCAGTTCCCCAACACCAGCAAACTCCTCCGGTTGGCGGAACTGGAACTCAAACTTAATAACTTCTCTTTTGATTCTTCAACCTTCCTCCTCCTCCTGGATAACCCCACCCCCGGGACTTCTACCTGCACTCGATCTTTGTATCTTCAACTATCCGCGAGACATGAAACGCCTCAACATCACCACTCCTCTCTCCTGTTCCAGCCTCACTCCCTCGAAACGCATTGCCCTGCACTCTCTCTGCACTAATCCTAACGTCACCATCAACCCTGCAGACAAAGGTTGTGCCGTAGTAATCTGCCTCACTGAGGCCAAACAGCAGCTCTCTGACACCTCCTCTTACTTACCCCTGGAACAGGACCCCACCAAAAAACATCGAAACATTGTCTCCCTTAACTTCACAGCCCTTATCAACTCCGGAGACCTTCCATCCTCACCCAAATGACTCACACCCCGCACTGCTCGGTTTTACCTCCTGCCCAAGATCCACAAGCCTGACAGTCCCGTTAGACCCATGGTTTCTGCCTGCTCCTGCCCCACCGGAGTTGTATCTGCCTACTTGGACTCCATTTTGTCACCCATGGTTCACTCCCTCCTCACCCACATCCGGGAAACATCCCCTGCCCTTCATTTCTTCAATAATTTTTCAGTTCCTCGGTCCAGAACATTTCATTTTCACTGTGGATGTCCAATCCGTATACACTTCCATTACCCATCAAGAAGGCCTCAAAGCCCTCCGCTGCTTCCTTGACAATACACCTCACCAGTTCCCCACCACCACCAAACTCCTCCGGTTGGCGGAACTGGAACTCACACTTAATAACTTCTCTTTTGATTCTTCCCAATTTCTTCAGACCAACAGTGCAGCTCTAGGCACTCGCATGGGCCCCACCTATGCCTGACTTTTCGTGGGTTATGTGGAACAGTCTAAGCTCCAAATCTATCCTGGTACTGCTCCCTAACTTTTCCTTCGCTACATTGACGACTACATTGGTGCTGCTTCCTGCACCCATGCTGAGATCGTCAATATCATCGACTTTCCCTCTAACTTTCACCCAGCCCTCGAATTCACTTGGTCCATCTCGGACACTTCTCTCCCCTTCTCGATCTCTCGGTCTCCATCTCTGGAGACAGACTGCCCACTGACATCTTCTAAAGCCCATTGATTCTCGTAACTACCTCGACTTCCCATTACCTCTTCCCACGCTGCCAAATGCAAAAATGTTGTTCCCTATTCCCAGTTCCTCCCTCCCCGCCGCTTCTGCTCCAAGGATGAGGCATTCCGTTCCAAGACAAATGTCCTCTGTGTTTAAGGATCGTGGTTTCACTTCTGCGGTCATCAATGATGCCCTCACCCGCATCTGCCCCATTTCCATACTTCGGCCCTCGCCCCATCCCGTCACCACAACAGGGACCGAGTTACCCTTGTCCTGACCTACCACCCCGCCAGCTTCCGGATCCAGCACATTATCCGCCGCAACTTCCGCCACCTGCAACAGGGCCCCACCACTAATCACATCTGTCCCTCTCTACACTTCTCTGCTTCCCGCAGGGATCGTTCCCTCCTGGTCCACACTTCCCTCCCCACAGATCTCCCACCTGGCACTTATCCCTTCAAGCTTTCTCCTTCGCTCCCTCCCACCACCTTCTTTATGGGGCCCCTACCCCTTCCCTCATCAGTCCTGACCGAGGGTCTCGGCCCGGAACGTTGACTGCTCGTTTCCACGGATGCTGCCCGACCCAGCGTGTTGTTCGCGTGCAATTGCCTTCCTCAGCGACGACGCAACCTGCAAGTTAACCTTCAGGATGTTGTGTGCAAGGACTTTCCAGACCCATTGCATCTCAGATTTTTGTATTTTCTTTCCATGTGGAAAACTGTCTGCTCAATTATTTGTTCCACCAGAGTGCATAACCATGTATTTACCAGCGTTATATTTCATTTACCGCTTACCTGCAAAGTACACCATAACATCTCCCCCAACGATTGGGTTCAGGCTGACTGGCCTGTAATTTTCTTTCTGCTGCCCAAGTCCTTTCCTAAAGAGTGGAAGGACATTTGCAATTTTACAGACCACCGGAAACACGCTGGAGTCCAATGTTTCCTGAAAGACCTGTACTAATTCCTCCACAATCTCCAGGGTGCAGATCATCTGATCCGGGTGACAAATGAACTTTTAGGTCTTTCAGCATTGAGCACCTTCTCCTTTGTAACAGAAACTGCATTCACTTCTATTTCCTATCACCCTTCAACATGTCTTCCGCGGTGGGGACTGATGTAAAATATTCATTTAGTTCATCTACCATCTCGTTGTTCCCCTTTATTCTCTCTCGGACCTCATTATCTGGCAGTCTTATACCTATTCTCATTTCTCTTTTATTTTCAATGTGTGCTTGCCAGCTTGCTTTTGAAAATTTTTGCCATTTGATTTTTTTTTCGAATTCATCTGTCCTGTATCTTCCTCATTTTCACGGAACCCCCTGCAATTTCAGCTCTGCTGTCATCCCTGCCTGCTCCGACTTCCAATTTACTTTTGACAACTCATCTCTCATAGGACTGTAATTTCCTTTACACCACTGAAGTACCGCGACGTCAGACTTGTGCGATCACCTTCTATTCAGAAGTCAGCCCGAGTCCACAGCACTTTCGTTAACCTTTGAAAATACCTGATTCTACGAAGTTCTTTAAGTTCAGAATGAGGCGGAGAAACACTCTTTATTCCCCCTGTGGCAGGGAAGGGTAGAGTCAAGCAGTGCATTAGTGATAGGGGACCTGATAGTTTGCGGTACAAAACTATCAAAAGCTACAAAAGAGACCCAGGATGCTGCCTCGCCTCCCAAGTGCAAGGGTCCAGGTGTAATCGAGCGGCTGCAAGATGTTCCGAAGGGGAAGAGTGAACAGCCAGAGGTCGTGGTGCATATTGGCACCAATATCGTTTAAAAAAGTGGAAGAGCTTCTACAGACGGAGTATATAGAGGTTGGAAATAGGGTGAAGAGAAAGACATACAAGGTCATAATTTCTGGATTACTTCCAGTGTCATCGGCTAGTGTGGCTAGGAATGGGATGATAGTACAACTGAATGAGAAACTGAGGAGATGGTAAAAGGGGCAGTGGTTTAAGCTTCGATCAACAGAACATATTTTTGAACACGCGGTGACCTGCAGAAGAGGCACGGTTTTCATCTGAAATGGAGGAGAACTAATATTGTGGACGGGAAGTTGGCTAATGCTACTTGGGAGGATTAAGCTGGTATTGTAAGGGGCTGGGAATCGGAACACCATGTCACTGAGTGAAGGACTGGACACAAAGGTAGTTATCAGTGAAAGCACGGACAGGCAAAATCAAGTAAATATGTATGATGAGACATAGTTTGAGTGGCGTGTATTTCAATGCAGGGAATGTTATAGGTAACGTTGATGAACTTTGAACATAGATAAGTGCATGGAGCTACAATGCTGTGGCCTTGACAGAGACTTGGTTGAGAGATGGGCAGGGAAGCGTAATTAATCTACCAGGCTTCAAAAGCTGGAGCAGGAAGTAAAAGAGGTGTGAGTTGCACTACGAATCAGGATGAATATCACAGCCGCACTAAGGGGAGACATGGTGCAGGATTGAGACACTGAGTCTATTAGAGCAGAACTCAGGAACGGAAAGGGTGCTATCAAGCTAATGGGATTGTACTACTACCTGCTGTTGGATAATGAGTCTATTCAGAAGTCCTCTCAGTGGGTGAGCAGTAGGGTGACAGAAACCACAACTCCTTCACTTCCAAGATAGCTACAAATAAGAATGGGATATTTGTAAACTGGAAAAGGGCAACTTACAAGAGCATTAGGCAGGAATTAAGATGATCTAATTGGAAATAACTTCTCTTCTGGCAAATCCAGGTCGGACATGTGCTTAATCCAGTGCTTAATCCGTGTGCTTAATCCAGTGCTTAAAGCCTATTTGCACAGAGCACAGGAAAGTTGTGTTCCCGTTAGAGGGATGGACGGGGATGGAAAGAGAAGAGAAACTCGAATGCCCACAAAAGTGAAGAATTTAGTCAAGAAGAAGAAAGAAAAATATGTCAAGTTTAGGAAGTTAGGATCAAATGGATTAGATGAAGGCTATACAGAATACAGAAAAGAGCTTAAAAAAAGGAATTTACGAAAGCCAAGAAGGGCCATAAAACATCCTTGGCAAGTAGTATTAACGTGAATCCCAAGGCGTTTTATACATTTATCAAGACAAATTGATAAAGGGGGCGAGGGTAGGACGCCTCAAGCGTAAAGAGGGAAATATTAGCGAGGATGTGGAGAATATGAGTAAACTACAAAATAAGCACTTTGCTTGATATAACCATATAACAATTACAGCAGGGAAACAGGCTATCACGGCCCTTCTAGTCCGTGCAGAATGCTTCCTCTCACATAATCCCAGCGACCTGCACTCAGTCCATAACCCTCCATTTCTTTTCTGTCCATATACCTATCCAATCTTACTTGAAATGTCAATATCGTACCAGTCTCTACCAACTCTACTGGAAGCTCGTGCCACACAGCTACCACTCTCTGACTAAAGAAGTTCCCACTCGTTTTACCCCTAAACGTTTGCCCCTTAACGCTCAACTCATGTCCTCCTGTTTGAATCTCTCCTACGCTCAATAGAAAAGGCCTATCCACGTCAACTCTATCTATACCCCTCATAATTTTAAATACCTCTATCAACACCCCCTCAATCTTCTGCGCTCTAAGGAATAAAGACCTAGCTTGTTCAAACTTTCTCTGTAACTTAGGTGCTGAAACTCAGTTAACATTCTAGTAAATCTTCTCTGTACTCTCTTTCTATTTTCTTTGACGTTTATTCTATAATTCGATGACCAGAACTGTACACAACACTCCAAATTGGGCCTTAGCAATGCCTTGTAAAATTTTTACTTTCCATCCCAACTCCTAAACCCAATGCTCTCATTTATAAAGGCCAGGATACCAATAGCTTTCTTCACCACCCTATCCACATGAGATTCCACCTTCAGGGAACTATGCACTATTATTCCAAGAGCACTCTGTTCTACTGCACTCTTCAATGCCCTACAATTTACCATGTCTGTCCTATTTTGATTAGTCCTACCAAAATGTAGCACCTCACACTTATCAGCATTGAACTCCATCTGCCATCTTGCAGCCCACTCTTCTAACTGGCTTGACTCTCTCTGCAAGCTTTGAAAACCTACTTCATTATCCACCACGCCACTTATCCTAATATCATCTGCATACTTACTAATCCAATTTATCCCCCCATCATCCAGATCATTAATGTATAAGACAAATAACATTGGACCCAGTACAGATCCCTGAGGCGCACCACTACTCACCGGCCTCCAGCCTGACAAACAGTTATCCACCACTACTCTCAAACATGACATTCCACGCACAAATCCATGTTGACTCTTCCTAATCAGACTCTGTCTATCCAGATAAATAAATATACCATCTCTAAATATAATTTCCATTAATTTACCCACCAGTGACGTGAAACGTACAGGCCTGCAATTGCTAGGTTTATTCTTAGTACCCTTTTTAAACAATGGAACAACATGAGCAATACACTAATCCTCCGGCACCATCCCCGTTTCTAATGACATTTGAAATATTTCTGTCTGAGACCCGGCTATTTCTACACTAACTTCCGTCAAGGTCCTAGGAAATATCCCGTCAGGATCCGGAGACATCCAGTTTTATGTTCCTTAAAAGTGCCAGGACGTCCTCTTCTTTGATCATCATAGTTTCCATAACTTCCCTACTTGTTTCCCTTACGTTACACAATTCAATATCCTTCTCCTTCGTGAATACCGAAGAAACGACATTGTTCAAAATCTCCCCCATCTCCTTTGGCTGCACACAAAGCCGTCCACTCTGATTCTCTAAAGGACCAGTCTTATCCTTCACTATCCTTTTGCTATAAATATAACCGTAGAAACCCTTTGTATTTATTTTCACCTTACTTGCCAAAGCATGGCTGCAGGGTGACCAGGACTGGGAATTAAACATACAAGGATTTTCGATCATTAGGAAAGACAGGCAAGAAGGAAAAGGAGGTGGGGTGGCTATGTTAATAAAACAAGAAATCACTGCAATAAAGCGAAATGATATTGGCTCAAAGGATCAGGATAACGAAACAATTTGGGTAGAAATAAGAAATAGTAAAGGGAAAAAAAGCAGTGGTGGGAGTAGTCTATAGCCTCCAAACAGCTGTAACTCAGTTGGTCGGAGCATAAATCAGAAATAGTTGGGGCTTGCAATAAGGGAACAGCTATAATTATGGGGGATTTTAACTTTCATATTGACTGGACGAATCAAGTCGGACACGGCAGCCTTGAAGAAGAGTTTATTGAGTGTATTCGGGATGGGTTCCTTGAACAATACGTTACTGAGCCGACAAGGGGGCAAGTAGCCTTAGATCTGGTCCTGTGTAATGAGACAGGACTAATGAACAATGTCCTAGTAAACGATCCCCTTGGACTGATTGACCATAATATGGTCGAATTCCATATTCAATTAGAGGATGAGAGGCTTGGATCTCAAACAAGCGTTCTGAGTCTAGATAAAGGAGACTATGATGGAATGAGAGCAGAATTGCTTAAGATTGATTGGGAAAATAGATTAAAGGGTAGATCGGTACATGATCAGTGGTGTGTATTTAAGTTATTTTACAACTATCAAAAAGAATATATTCCACTGAAGAAAAAAGGGTGCAAAAGAAAAAAATAGTTATCCGTGGCTAAGTAAAGAAATAAAGCAAAGTATACGACTAAAAAGAAAGTTATATAAGGTAGCTAAATCTAGTGTGAAGATTGAAGATCGAGAAGCTTTTAAAGATCAGCAGCAAATAACAAAAAGATTGATTAAGAAGGGGAAGATAGATTATGAAAGTAAATTGGCGAAAAACATAAAAGCAGATAATAAGAGTTTTTATAGTTACATATAAAGAAAAAGGGTGGCTAAAGTAAATGTTGGTACCCTAGAAGATGAGACCGGGAAATTAATGGTAGGAGGCGTGGAGATGGCGGAAACGCTGAAAAAGTATTTTGTTTCAGTTTTTTACAGTAGATGACACTCAAAATATCCTCACACTGGATAAACAGAGGGCTCCAGGGGGAGGGAAGCTAACTACGATTCAAATCACCAAGGAAATGGTACTTGATAAATTAATGGGACTGAAGGTGGATAAATCCCCTGGACCGGATGGCTTTCATCCTTGGGTCTTAAGGGAAGTGGCGGTCGGGATTGTGCATGCATTAGTGATAATTTTTCAAAACTCGCTGGACTCGGCAATGGTCCCGGCAGATTGGAAAAATGCTAATGTAACACCTTTGTTTAAAAAGGGCAATAGACAGAAGGCTGGGAATTATAGGCCAGTTAGCCTAACATCTGTGGTTGGCAAAATGTTGGAATCGATAATTAAGGAAACAGCAACAGGGCATTTGGATAAACATGTCTTAATCGGACAAAGTCAGCATGGCTTTCCAAAAGGAAAGTCATGTTTGTCAAATTTGTTGGAGTTCTTTGAGGACATAATATATAGGGTAGATAAAGGGGAACCAGTGGATGTGGTGTATTTGGACTTCCAAACGGCATTTGACAAGGTGCCACAGCAAAGATTATTGCTTAAAGTAAAACAATCATGGGATTGGGGATAATATTCTGGCATGGGTGGAGGATTGGCTTTCTAACAGAAAACAGAGAGTTGGGATAAATAGTTTATTCTCAGACTGGCAGTTGGTGACTAGTGGTGTTCCGCGGGGGTCGGTGTTGGGACCCCAACTCTTTACAATCTACATTAATGATTTGGAGAAAGGGACTAAGTGCAACGTCTCGAAGTTTGCTGATGACACAAAGATGGGAGGGAGTGTAATGAGGGCGGAGGACATTGAAACCCTGCAGGGGGACATAGATAGGCTGAGTGATTGGGCAGACATTTGGCAGATGAAATATAATACTGACAAGTGTGAGGTCTTGCACATTGGCAGGAAAAATAATAGAGCAAGTTATTATCTAAACGGAGAGAAACTGGAAAGTGCTTCTGTGCAAAGGGATCTGGGGGTCCTGGTGCAGGAAACACAAAAAGTTAGTATGCAAGTGCAACAGGTGGGCAAGAAGGCCAATGGAATGCTGGCTTTTCTTGCTAGGGGGATGGAGTATAAGAACAGGGAGGTCTTACTGCAGTTGTACCGGGTATTGGCGAGACCACACCTGGAGTACTGCGTTCATATTTAAGATGGCTCTCGAGGCAGTGCAGAGAAGGTTCACTAGGTTAATTCCGGGGATGGGTGGGTTGATGTATGATGAGAGGTTGAGTAGATTGGGACTCAACTCATTGGCGTTCCGAAGAATGGGAGGCGATCTTATTGAAACATATAAGATTGTGAAGGGACTTGATCGTGTGGATGCGGCGAGAATGTTCCCATTGATGGGTGAAACTAGGACTAGGGGGCATAACCTTAAAAAAAGGGAATGCCGTTCCAGGACTGCGATGCAGAGAAATTTCCTCACTCAGAGGGTAGTGGGTCTGTGGAATTTACTGCCCCAGAGAGCTGTGGAAGCTACTACACTCAATAAATTCAAAACGGAGATAGACATTTTCCTGGATAAAAATGGCATTAGGCGATACGGTGAGCGAGCAGGTAAGTGGACATGAGGCTAGGTTTAGATCAGCCATGTGATCTCCTGGGCTAGTTTTCGATAGCCTGGATGGGTCGGAGAGGAATTTTCCAGATTTTTTCTCCTCAATTGGAAAATCGCTTTTTTTTTTTCCCGGATGATCACATGGGTTTGAGCGGGATGAATAATAAAATAAAATGGGCGGCATGGTGCCCTGTTGGTTGGCACTGTTGCCTTGTGGGATTCGGTGATAACTAGAGTTAAGATTGGATCAGCCATGATCTTGTTGAATGGCGGAGCAGGCTTGAGGGGCCGATTGGCTGATCCCTTACGAACAATGCAATACTATATAGTTCCCCGAACCAGTGGACACACATCCCTCTGTTGTGCTCGCCAAGTGTTCTCAGTAGCCAAGCCGTCACGACAAAGCGCCAGCGCTGTCTGCTAGCTACTGTCTGACACAAAGCCTCACACGCGAACTCATGTAAACACTCAGAGATGCAGACACACAAAGATTCATTAATAATGAACACATCATGAACTTCTAACATTTTAAGGTGTGGGCAGCAATTTGGCAATGCAAATCTATTTCAGGCACTGCAAAGTATTGGGTCTGTCGGTGGATATGAGGATGCACACAGATTGGAGTGCCCTTTGATTTAGGGGTGTGATGAATCTCAAGATTATTTCATTTACAGATAATTTAATAACAAATACACTTTGAGTTGTGTTCTTGCTATTTTATTTAAGGTGCAGGCAGCTTTTTGTGATTTGTTTGAAGTGATTCTTGCTCTGTAATTGTCTAATGCGCAAGTGGGGTTGCTGGGTATGTAGATGGATTTGGGAGTGTCGGCAGGTTTGGGGTGCGCACGGATCTGGGTATGTAGGTGGATTTGGGAGTGTCGGCAGGTTTGGGGTGCGCACGGATCTGGGTATGTAGGTGGATTTGGGAGTGTCGGCAGGTTTGGGGTGCGCACGGATTTGGGTATGAAAGTGGATTTGGGAGTGTCGGCAGGTTTGGGGTGCGCACGGATCTGGGTATGTAGGTGGATTTGGGAGTGTCGGCAGGTTTGGGGTGCGCACGGATCTGGGTATGTAGGTGGATTTGGGAGTGTCGGCAGGTTTGGGGTGCGCACGGATTTGGGTATGTAAGTGGATTTGGGAGTGTCGGCAGGTTTGGGGTGCGCACGGATTTGGGTATGTAGGTGGATTTGGGAGTGTCGGCAGGTTTCGGTGCGCACGGATTTGGGTATGTGTGTGGATTTGGGAGTGTCGGCAGGTTTGGGGTGTGCACGGATCTGGGTGTGTAGGTGGATTTGGGAGTGTCGGCAGGTTTGGGGTGTGCACGGATCTGGGTGTGTAGGTGGATTTGGGAGTGTCGGCAGGTTTGGGGTGCGCACGGATTTGGGTTTGTAGGTAGATCTGGGAGTGTCGGCAGGTTTGGGGTGTGCACGGATCTGGGTATGTAGGTGGATTTGGGAGTGTCGTCAGGTTTGGGGTGCGCACGGATCTGGGTATGTGTGTGGATTTGGGAGTGTCGGCAGGTTTGGGGTGAGAACGGATCTGGGTGTGGGCGTGTGTTCGCCATGTTCTTGCTATTTTTAAGGTGGACGCAGCTATTTTGTAAAGTAGTTGAAGTGAATCCTGCTCGGTGAGAGTGTAATGTGCAGGTGTGCGCACGGATTTTGGGTCCGCATGGATTTGCGGATGCGCGCTTATTCGGGAACTGTCGATGAATCTGGGGGTGCATACAGATTTGGCGGCGAATGTTGCCTTGCGGATGCGCACAGATTTAGGGGTTAGTCAGAGAACGTGTGAGTGTAGTGAATCTCCGGGTTTCGGTTGCTTTTGGGGTGTACGCTGATTTGAGGATTGAATTATGTTTTGTCAGTGAGCACAGATTTGGCGGATTCCGGGGTGAGCACTGGTTTGGGGACCCGGTGGATTTAGAGGTGAGTCAGAACTCAGGATTAATTCCATATGAAGTTTTACCTCTGTTCTTGTTTTTACATGTTTTTCATATTTCATTGTTTTTGTTAACTGCTTGAAATGATTCTTGTTCCGGGATAATCTAATGTGCATGTTGGGGTGTCTGCCGAAATGGAGCTGTGACGAGTCTCAAGGTTGTTTTATTTCTACATACATGAATAATAAATGCAATTTGAAATTTGACCTCTGTTCTCGCTTTGTTACGGTTCAGCGGCCATTTCGTGAAGTGTTTGAAATGAGAGTTCGAGAATATCTGCATTGCGGAGACAGATGGGAAGGGGCTGAACCAAGGGGGATGAACTGAATTGGAGGTGTACGGTCACGTGTACAGTCAGGCAGGGACAAGTAGAGAAACAGACACAGAAACAAACGGACGCACACAAACACTCATAGACAGACAAACACACACACACACACACACACACACACACACACACACACACACACACTCACACACACACACACACACACACACACACACACACACACACACACACACACACACTCACACACACACAAAACTGCACGTCCTTATCCGCAAATCTAGCTATCAGCCGTGTTCTTTGACACATACGGAGTGACATGATTAAAACATACCCCCCCCCCCCCACTAGACTGCTCAATTTCATGGCATGTGCTCGGGTTAGGGATTGGTCCTGGATGTGCCCCCAAATGATCTGTGTGTGACTAGGTCTCGGAAGCAGATGGAGGATTTAGTGGATATGAAATTGTGTTTATTCATCAACACAAACAGACATTTTCTTCGAGGCCCTCTCAGTAGAGTCCCACAAGCACAAACTACAGCAATGGTTTATACTCTTGAAGAGAATAGAACAGTAGGTGATTCAGGACAATTTCAAAGGCACAGTGACATAATTTACTTCAATATTCTGTGTCAGACAGCTGGTCCCTTTGAAGCACATATTTACAGTGGAATTACATTTAATTGATAAGACACCTCGGACGGTTCAGTCACATTTGTTGTAACAAACTAACTCCCACAAATGATCTAAATATTATTCATTAATTTAATCACAATCTGTAATCGCAGGGATTGCACCTGTCTGACGTAATTGGTTTGTAAATAATTTTAAAACCTTCATTTTTCAATCTGTTGAAATCTGTCCCTGTGGAATTTCTAAATGGCTTTAAAACCCCAGGCATGCGCTGCCTTAGCATTTCATTCCAAGAGATCGGCTGTCGCACAAAGAGACAAATCACTGACCAGGGAAATGTCTGCAATGTTCGATATATATATCAGTGCGGAGAAAATATTGTACGTGTTCATTGCCGTCATTGGAATTCCTGGTGAGTGAGCAAAGCAATTCATGTTCGGTATTTCTGTGTGTTCACCGGCGTGAACCTGTTTAAGATAATGTTACAAGATTACAACCTGATCATCATTGCACAAATATCCATCAGAGATACAGATCCTGTCAATTTCACATTTGTGAATTTTCATATTTAATAACAAGTGGAACTAAGTCTATGTTTCTCATCTAACTCACGGGATCAAATAGAAAGCTGTTCTAGCCTTGAATGTCCCAGTGTCGGGGCCAAGGAGTTCGCGGGGAAGTTGTGACTGGGAGATGTTTGCATTCTGAAGTACACTTTTCCTAAGTTATTGATCAGAAGAAAACCCTGGTCCTGCGCTTCATGTCTCCCTGTGGAGTCTGTCACAGTCGGATCCCACTGTCTGTTGGTCAATTATTGCGTCTGAGCAGCTGAACCAGTGTTCACGGATCTGCTGTCGTGTGTTATCGAATTGAACTACACTGCAGAATTAATCCATTAGTAGAGCTACTCAGCCACAGGTCACTAAGTGGTTTCTTCTTTCCCTCTGAATCCCGTCATAAATCGGGGCAGCGCTTCTTCCCCGACGAATTCGGAGACCCCCATAAATCGGGGGACTCGACCCGAAACGAAAGATTATTCAATTCCATGGAAGCTGCCTGACCTGCTGAGTTCCTCCAGATTTGTGTGTGTGGCTCCTTTCTATATTCCTTCTCGGCCTCATCAGATGCTGATTTTCCAGAGTTCTGGTCAGTCACACTTAATTCAGTGAAACCGGCCCCATCAGCGACTGGAATGGGGATCAGCACCGATCGTTGCTGTTCAGATCGTTCTTATCGCCAACGATTCCCCACACATCGCCTTATCTCCACACTGAAGAAGACAGGTCAGAGACAGTGCGACCCACTTCTGGTGTTAGATTAGCAGCCGTTTATAGATTCCAGCACTCCCGAGTTTTAGCTAAATCGCGATCCCATGTTAATTCACGCACAATGTTTTCAGTAATGAATTCAGTAATAATCTGAATTGGAGGTATACGGGCACGTGTGTATAGTCAGACAGGGTAAAGTTGCGATACAGAAACACACACACACACAAACAGAAAACTGTACTTTCTTATCCGCCACTCCAGCTCTCAGCCGTGTTCTTTAACACAAACGGAGTGACATGAATAAAACATACCTCCCATCCCGCCAAATGATCTTCGGTGAGCCCGCAAATGGTCTGTGTGTGACTAAGTCACTGAAGCAATTGGAGGATTTAGTGGATATGAAATTGCGTTTATTCATTAACACAAACAGAATTTTTTTTCGAGGCCTCTCAGTAGAGTCCCACAAGCACAAACTACATCAGGAGTTTATACTCTTGAGGAGAATAGAACAGTAGGTGATTCAGCACAATTTCAAAGGCACAGTGACATAATTTACTTCAATATTCTGTGTCCAACAACTGGTTTTTTGAAGTACATACTTACAGTGGAATCACATTTAATTGATAAGACACTTCGGACGGTTCAATCACATTTGTTGTAACAAAGTAACTCCCACAAATGATCTAAATATTATTCATTAATTTAATCAGAATCTGTCATCACAGGGATTGTACCTGTCTGACGTAATTGGTTTGTAAATAATTTATAAACCTTTCTTTTTAAATCTGTTGAAATCTGTCCCTGTGCAATTGCTAAATGGCTTTAAAAACCCCAGGCATGTGCTTCCTCAACATTTCATTCCGGTTGCCTGTCGCACAAAGAGACAAATCACTGGCCAGAGAAAATGTCTGCAAAGTTCGATAGATACAAGAGTGTGGAGGAAATATTGTACATGTTCATTGCCGTCATTGGAGTTCCTGGTGAGTGAGCAGAGCATTTCATGTTCGGTATTTCTGTGTGTTAACCGGTGTGAACCTGTTTAAGATAATGTTACAAGCTTGCGACTTAATCAATGCACAAATATCCGTCAGGGGTATCGATCCTGTCAATTTCTCATTCTGAATTTTCATATTTAATAATAAGTGGAACTAAGTCTATGTTTCTCCTCTAACTCTCGTAATCGAAGAGGACGCTGTTCCTGCCTTGAATAACACCTTGTCCAGAGATGTCCCAGTGCTGGGGCCAGGGATCTCTCCGGGAAGTTGTGACCGGGAGATGTTTACATTCTGAAGTCAACGTTTCCTATGTTATGTAACAGACGGAAACCCTCGTCCTACGCTTCATGTCTCCCCGTGGGGTCTGTCACAGTCCAACCCCACTGTCTGTTTGTCAATTTTTGGGGCTGATCACATGATCCAGAGATCACGGATCTGCTGCTGTGTGTTATCGAATTAAACTGCGGTGTAGAATTAACCCACTAACGGAGCAGCTCAGCCACAGGTCACTAAGATGTTCCTCCTTTCCCTCTGAAACCCGTCATAAATCGGGGCAGCTCTTCTTCCTGAAGGAGGGTCTCGACCTGAAACGAAAGATTGTTCAATTCCATGGATGCTGCCTGACCTGCTGAGTTCCTCTAGATTTGTGCGTGTTTCTCCTGTCTGTATCCTTTCTCGGCCTCATCAGATGCTGATTTTCCAGAGTCCTGGTCAGTCAGTTATTTCAGTGAAACCGGTCCCATCAGCAACTGGAATGGGGATCAGCACCGATCGATGATGTTAATGAAGATCGAAGTTTTTTTTTATCGCCAACGATTCCGCACACATCTTCTTATCTCCACACTGAGGAAGACAGATCAGTGACATTTCTGGTGTCAGATTAGCAGCCTTTTACAGACTCTAGCACTCCCGAGTTTTAGCTAAAGCCCGATCACATTTTAATTTCCGGGGAATGTTTTCAGTAATGCCCAGTGTCTGTTCCCTCTCTCCAGTGAATGTAGTGGCGATTGTGATCCTGTCCCGGGGAAAGTGCGGCCTCTCTACCTGCATCACTCGCTACCTGGTGGCCATGGCAGCGGCCGATCTACTGACCATTGTCACCGAGGTCATATTGACTCGAATCAGATGGTATTACTTCCGGTGGAGTTTTCTGAGCATCACCCCTGTGTGCAGTGTTATCACTGTATTGAAGTTCACAGCCACACACTGTTCTGTCTGGTTCACCGTCACTTTCACCTTTGATCGGTTTGTCGCCATTTGCTGCCAGAAGCTGAAAACAAAATATTGCACCGGGAAAACTGCGGCTGGGGTTCTAACAGCAACCGGTGTACTGTCCTGTCTGAGAAACGTTCCCCGGTACTTCATACTGGAACCTGTAATAATCATCGACAATGTACCGTGGTTCTGTAAAGTGATGGACAGTTATTTCACTGACCCCGGGTGGGTAGGGTATGACTGGCTGGATACAGTTTTAACTCCGTTCCTCCCTTTCGCTGTGATTCTGCTGTTCAACGCTCTGACAGGCAGGCACATTTTAGTGGCCAGTCGGGTCCGTAAGGGGCTGAAGGGTCAGAGTAAGGGAGTGAACCGCAGTGACCCGGAGATGGAGAGCAGGAGGAGGTCTGTGGTTTCACTCTTCACCATCTCCGGCAGCTTCATCATCCTGTGGATGACACTGGTTGTAAATTTCATATATTATCAGGTCTCGGGAATAGGGAACGATTTCAATGATTATGAGTTGATATTTCACTACGTCGGGTTTCTCCTGATGAATTTCAGCTGCTGCACGAACACATTTATTTACGCGGTGACTCAGTCGAAATTCAGGGAGCAGGCGATCAGCGCGGTCAAATATCCCGTCACTTCGATGCTTCAGTTGATTAACGGCGCCGCATCCTGAGTAGTCGCCAGAGACGGCGGCAGAGTCTCCAGTCCTGGCTCCAGCTATTCAGACTCAACGCCTGATCTCCCAGGTGTTATTCCCGGGTGTATTGTCCTATCGTCCGGCAGTCCGGGTCGTTAAGATAGTGTGTGTGTCGGGAGGGGCAAAGCACCGTTCAAGAGAGTCAGAACGTCATTCTTCCCGACAGATGCCAGACAAAGATCTACTCCGGAATGCCGTCCGCACATTCGTCTGCGGATATGTCCATCTATTCCCATTCCGCTCACCAACTTCACTGTCAGACATTCCCACAAGATGGCGCGGGTCGAGTCAGATGCTCATTTACTAACCCAATCTGAATCACACCAGTCTCCGCCATGTCGTTTAATGGTTGGTAAAATTAAGGCCCTACAACTTAAAGGCGCATTCTCATTATCAAATGGACTGGACTGGGGTGTAGAGAACTGTGAAATAATAGAGAACTGCATCTGTTTTCTAATAAAAGCTAAATTGCCCCCAACAAATCCTATCGATTATACGTAATGAAACAAAACGCTACTAATTAAATTATATTCACTCACTTTACTGACTGTTCTCTGTTTGGGAAAAATGTATCACTTTTACCAGTGACAGACGTGTTAAACTTTTTGAAGGCCTCTGGACAAGACACGTACAACTGTACTTCAACTTGTTGAACTGCAACTGCCTCAGTTTTCATAAGGCAACTTTTTCACATTGACTGACATTTCCCGTTCACATTAACTAATCTTCTCAATTTACCGATAGGCACCTCAGCCAGTGACAGCAGAGGACAGAGTTCGGTCTGAGCTACGATAGGCCGGGTAGAAATCTGCCCCGTGCTTCGCCCCTCTTCTTCTGCTCCATCGCCGTTGCGGAGTTCAGAGAGTAGCTGCTGTCGGAGTCTCCGTCCTCGGCTTTCACAAAGACGGGCGTGGTTCCCTTTCGACGCCTCAGTGGGTCCGTTCCAGCGATGTTTGTGGTGGCGGAATAAAAGTGTTTTGATAGATGTTTCTTTTTTACACAACATCAGCTAGTGTTCACCGTTTCAACTTAACTAAATGCCCTTGGGAATTAGATATTTTCTCCTTGGGCAAAATACGGGTTGTCCACTCTGTCTGTGTCTCTCACTTTCCGATAAACGTCTGCCAGACCTCCCTCAGCGTCCACCGCTCCAGAGAAATTAAGCCTAAACTGTCCACTCTCTCCTTATGCAGGCTGCAACCCGGTAAACCTTTTCTACTCACCGTCTATAACCTTCACATTCTTCCGATGATAGAATTGTAATTCCTCAGATACAATGAAACTAGAGATTTATGAAACTGTAACATACCTACCTGACACCGAAACTCAGTGCCTCGACTACTAAAGACAAGCAGGCCGGACATCGCCCTTACCATCCAATTACCCTGTGCAGCCGCTTTCAGGGGGTTACGCACAGGGATCCTCCGTATCCTGGTGAATTTCCTCTGGAGTCACCTGAAGAATATATCCTTTGTATGGAATGCTAAACAGAACTGAAAGCAATATTTGAAGAAATGTACCAGGTCAGGCACCATCTATGGAGAGACATAGAGCCGACGTTTCGAATTAGACACTTTACTTTCAGCATTAACACTGGTCGTTCCTGGCCGACTTGGTGCCCAACAAAATAGACCATCTGCTGTGTGTGTCCCATCTCCTCTGGGCATGAATTAGCTTGAATAGTCAGTGAGCACAGGAGTTGAAGGCTATATTTTCCGCTGTAAGACTCTTTGATTAGATCCTTCTTATTCCGTACTTAACAACAATGTATTTTAACTTTGTATAGTTACAAAAGATGTAGCGTTTGGTCTGTAACGGGAAATAAGGTGGATAATTTCCTCAGAACCTGTTGGGATACACTATAGATTATTGAGAGAGGTAAGGAACTGGACCAATTTATTTGTTTTCTCTCCAGCCGAAAGTAAGATCCCATTAAAGTGACTATAAATGTTTTTAAGTAGGGGGTGGATCATCCTGGAAAATATAAACTCACGCAGTGGTAGGAAAGTTTTTGGTAAAGATTCTTAGGAATACGATACAGAGTTACTTAACACCACATGGATAAACAGACCCACCGGCTCTTCCAATCTTTGATGACCAGTTTTCTGACCGAGTCCTATCGACCTGCACCAGGACCATAACATTTCATACTCCTCCGGACCATGTAGCTATCCAAATGTCTCCTCCTTTCACCACTTTCTCTGGCAAATCCACACTCACTGTGCTTTCTGAATTAAGAATCTCCCTCTCATCTTCCCCTTAAACAATTCACCTTTGACAATTAACTTATGACCTCTTGTTCTAGTCTCGCCCAAGCTGAGGTGGAAAAATATCAGTTGAATCATTCTCTCCAACTCAGGTCCTCAAATCATGGGAAAATCATCAGAAATGTTATCAGTAATCTTTCAATCCCCTTGATATCTGTCCTATAGATAGTTGGCCCAAAATGCACACAATACTCCAGGATTGTCCTCACTTACGTCCTTTACAACCCTAACATAACATTCCAATTCGTGTTAACAGTACTTTTATTTATGAAGGCCAATGTGCCAAAAGCTCTCTTCGTGACTCCACCTTGACGTACGGGAGTATATTCCCAGATCCCTCTGATCTCCACAGACAACAATCCCCTACCAGTCACTGTGTAAGTTCTACCTGGTTATTCCTGGCAAAGTGCAACAATGATCCACATAATATGCCAGCTGCAAAATTTATCCAGCGCCCATTTATCCAGCGACTACAGTACCCACGGACGTCACACTCTGTTCTCTGACTGGGAACGATTTATCAAGTTGACCAGTCTGAAACTGTTTTAACTTTTTGCAAGCCCTCTGGATATGACGTTCAGCTGTACTTTAGCGCGTTGAACTGCAAGTGCCACTATTTACACAAGGCAACATAGATACTATTTTCACATCTCCACCTCTCTCGTGACTGACGTTCAGATGAACTAGTTGAATGACAGGCAGCTCAGCCAGTGAGAGCAGGGGTCAGCGGTGGGTCTGAACTATGATAGGCCGGGTGGAAATCTGTGCCATACTCAGCCCCTCCTCTTCCACTCCATCACCCTGGCGGAGTGCAGCGAGTTGCTGCTATCGGAGGTATTAAGAAAAGATACAAAATTACACTGAATTACAAAATACATAAGTAGTGCAAAAATGACTCATCAGTTAGGGTTCTAGATTTTACCTTAAGTACATGCGCTCTGGAATTAGACTTTTCCTCCTTAGTGACGAAGATACATGCTGTCCACTGTGTCTGTGCTTCTCATATTCCAATAAACTTCTCCCAGACACCACTCAGGCTCTGCCGCTCCAGAAATAAATATCCCTAATTTGTCCAAACTCTCCTTATCCAGTCAGAATCCTGGCAAACCTCTCGACCTGCCGTCCAAAGCCTCCATGTTTTCCTATAATAGAATCGCAGCGCTTCAGATACGATTAAACTAGAGATTTATAAAACTACAAAGTACAGTGTCTACCTGACACTGGAACCCAGTGCCTCGACTATTAAAGACAGGCAGTCCCGACACCACCTTTACCACCCACCCTGAGTAGCCACTTTCAGGGAGTTATACACTGGGATCCGCCACAATCCCGCTTGATGTCCCGCGAGGTCCTGCAGAACTAACTATCCTTTGTATAAAATGCGACCAGGAACTGACTGCAGGAAACATACCAGGTCAGGCACCATCTAATGAGCGGACGTTTCAAGCTTCTGGATATTTTTCCTGCATTCGCCGATTCCTCTGCTCTCCGCAGACGACAATCTCCTACCATTCACCCTGCACTGGTTGTTCCTGGCAAAGTGCAACACTTCACACTGGTCCATATTTCATTGCACTGCAAAATCTTCAGCCGATTTACCCAACTGCTACAGACATCTTCAACTTTCGATAACCTACTTGGCTCTCCACTCGCGCTCTGAATCTAGGTGTCATCTGTAAATCCAGTTTACCATATTACTACTGAAATCCAAATACTTAAAGTGGCATGGAAAGGTTTGGGCACCCGGGTCACAATGTCTGTTACTGCGAATCGCTTAGTGAGTAGAAGACAAACTGGTCTCGGAAAGTCATAACGTTAAAGATGAAGCTGTCACGGTCCGTTCAGGCAATCGCCCACCTGGCTAGTTCCCTCAGGAATTGGGCCTCATTCACCTCGCTTAGTTCCCAGTCATTCTCAGGTTGCATTAAGTACACACACCCGCTGTCCATCAGCAAATGCAGTATAAAAACCTCGTGACCACGACAAGGAGCTGCCAGATCGTTGCTCGACTCGTGTTTGGGTAACCTCGTTCCATGGTTCTTAGGATTATCAGTTCTAAGTCTCGCATCGCTCCTGAATTCTCTGAATTCATGGGGTAAAGACTCCCTTGGCACCAATTCCACGCTGTCTACAACCGTAACGCCTCCCGACTCGGCCTCCGCGCCCGTGTTCAGCACTTGGGTTCGTTCTACCGCCACTTTCTTGCGACAGAACGAACTGGCCACGATGAACCCAGCGGACACGGATCCCGTACAACAGGCCCTGGCCAGCCAGGGTTACCTAATGGGCGCCCACGACCAGCTACTTAGGGAGATCACGGAAAACCTTCGGACACTGACCACAAATGTGCAGAAGGTCAGTGAACAAGTGGACCGCGTCTCCATTTTTTTTTCTCCGTCCCCTCCAAGAACGCCGGCTCCCCAAACCGTAGTGCTCGGGATGGCTGCGCCCCCGGAATCAGCGACACCATCCCCTCGAGAGCCGTATGTACCCGAGCCTGAACCCTACGCCGGGGCCTAGGTAGGTGCCGGGCCTTCCTGTCACAATGCTCCCTCATCTGTGAGCTGCAGCCGCGTACCTACACTTCCGATAAACCAAAGATTGCGTACATCATGGGGCTGCTACGAGGGGATGGTTTGGCCTGGGCAACCGCGATATGGGATAAGCGACCGGAGGTTTGTTCCTCCTTCTCCTCCTTTGTCCCTGAAATGAGGAAAGTCTTCGAACAATCTACGCGCGGAAAGGAACCCGCGAAACGGTTGCTTACTCTTCGTCAGGCTTCGCGAAGTGTGGCCGGGTATTCCACTGAGTTCCCGACCTTAGCCGCAGACTCCGGGTGGAATGACGAGACCCTGAGGGAGGCGTTTCGACAGGCCCTCTCGGACCAGATAAAGGATGCGTTGGCCGCTGGGGACGACACGGACTGTCTGGAATCTCTGATCTCGCCAGCCATTCGATTCGATTATCGACTTCAGGAGCGACTGAGAGAGAGAACCAGACGCCCCGCTGCTCGGGGAAGCCCACAGTCCACCTTACCAGTCACAACCAGCCCCCCCCCCCCACTTACCCGGCCCCTCCCAGTGTGGCTCCTGCCACGACCGTCCACACTCCCCTGGGGGAGAAAACGATGCAGCTGGAACGGAACCGCCTCTCCCCGGCCGGACGGACTCGGAGGTGCAGAGATGGGGATTGCTACTACTGTGGCCAGCCAGGACATTTCCGGGATACCTGCCCTCACGCGGCCGAAAGGGAGGGCATCAGTGAAAAAGGGTTGTCCTGGTGAGCCGGACGAGACTCCCTTCAGCCCCCAGACTCGGATGCTGATCCCGGCTACCGTGAATTACCAACGGTAGTCTCTGTCCCTGTCCGCTTTGGTGGATTCCGGTGCCGCAGGCAATCTGCTGGACGAAGACATAGCTTCCCTCACTGGATTACCTCACTGGAGCTAACTACCACGTTGGAGGCCCGGGCACTGGACGGAAAACTGCTGGCTCGGGAGACCCACTGTAAGCCGCCCCTGACCTTGATCCGTGTCCGTCAAGTCCTCCAGAGACGGTGGGAAAACCAATTATTTGTGAAGGCGGAGAAATGTGAGATCCACGTTCCTTCGGTCAGCTTCCTGGGTTATATCATCGAGAGCGGGCAGGCGAGAGCAGACCCCGAGAATATCCGGGCAGTGGAATAATGGCCTAGACCCACGACCCGCAAACAACTTCAACGATTCCTGGGGTTTGACAATTTCTACCGCCGACTTATCAGAGACTGCAGTCGAGTGGCGGCCCCCCTTACCCGGAGTAACCTCGCCTACTACCCCCTTCTGTTGGGACTCCGAAGCCGACTCGGCATTCACCGACCTAAAGAGGCGTTTCACCACCACTCTCATTCTGGTCCATCCGGACCCAGCCCGTCAATTCATTGTCGAGGTGGACGCCTCAGACTCCGGGATAGGAACAATCCTATCCCAACAATCAAGTTCGGATGAAACGCTTCACCCTGCGCCTTCTGTCCTCGCCGAATGTCTCCCGCCAAGCGGAATTACGATGTGCGGAATCGGAACTCCTGACGGTCAGAGCAGCATTGGAAGAATGGAGGCAATGGCTGGAGAGGGCAGAACAACCGTTTGTGGTATGGACTGATCATAAAAACCAGGCGTATATTCAGACCGCCAAACGTTTGAACTCTCCGCCAGGCTCATTGGTCATTATTTTACGGACCGTTAAAGTTTTCCCGCAAGAACGGGAAGCCGGACGCGCCGTCCCGCCAATACGACCAAGGAGAACACTTCCAGTCCAGAGGCTGTCCTCCCACCACCCTGCGTGGTTGCCACCCTCACTTGGGAGATGGATTCCAAATTAAACGGAGCCCAACGGGATGACACCGCCACCGGCAATCGGCCCATCGATCGCCTGTATGTGCCCGTTTCCGTCGGGTCCCAGGTTCTCCAATGGGGCACCTGCCACCCCGGGACTGAGAGGTCCCCGCTGAAAAAGCGGCCGTCCATGGAGGCGGATCCCCGTTCCTATGTCTCGGCATGTTCCATCTGAATCCGGGGAAAAGCCTCTCATCCTCTCCGTCCTCTCCCTGGTCGTCCCTGGTCACTCATCGCCAGATACTTCGTCCCCGGTCTACCCCCTTCACATGAGAACACCGCCGGACTCACCGAGGCAGACCGATTCTCCAAGGCGGTGCGCTTCGTTGTTCTCCCTGAACTCCCTTCCTCTCAAGAACCCGCAGATCCTCTCGTCCGTCTTCCGCCTCCATGGAATCCCCGCGGACATCGTCTCCGATCGAGGTCCCCAGTTCGTCTCACAAGTATGGGCCTTCTGTCAAGCCTCAAGTGCATCGGTCAGCCTGTCATCCGGCTTCCACCCCCAGACGTATCGGGCAGGCGGAACGACCTGGAGGAGACGCTATGTTGTGTAAAGGCAAACAACACGTCGACCTGGAGCGGCCGCACACACACGCACACACACACACACACACACACACACACACACACACACACACACACACACACACACACACACACACACACACACACACACACACACACACACACACATACACACGCACACACACGCTCACACGCACGCTCACACGCACTCACACTCACACCAAAACATGCTACGGGATCGTGTAGGTTTTTACATTATGAAATGGTTTAACAGATGCTATTTCAGGGTGAAACATATCAGGAAAAAAATCATACAGACTTCATTGAAATTTTGTTTGGCTTAATTGATTTCATTTAATCGTTTTCATAAGTCATGGGGTGACTTTAATTTAATTCGCAGTATTGTGTTTCATTATGTATATACAGAGGGAATGCGCCTTTCGGTTTCAGTGTCCTAATTTTGCCTTTCAATAAACGAGATAGTGGAGACCGGTGTCTACATTGGGTTAGAAAATGAGTATCTGAATCGACCCGCGCCGTCTTGTGGGAATGTCTGACAGTGAAGTTGGTGAGCGGAATGGGAATAGAGGGACATATCCGCAGACGGATGTGCGGGTGGCATTCCGGAGTAGTTCTTTGCCTGGCATCTGGAGGGAAGAATGAGGTACTGACTCTATTGGACGGTGCATTGCCCCTCCTGACACACACTATCTTAACGTCCCGGACTGCCGGTCGATGGGACAATACGCTCGGGAATAACAGTTGGGAGATCAGGCGGTGAATCTGAGGATCTGGAGCCCGGACTGGTGACTCTGCCGCCGCCTCTGGCGAGTACTCAGGTTGCGGCGCCTTTAATCAACTGAATCATCAAAGTGACGGGATATTTCACCGCGCTGATCACCTGCTCCCTGAATTTCGATTGAGTCACCGCGTAAATAAATGTGTTTGTGCAGCAACTGAAGTCCATAAGGAAAAACCCGACGTAGTGAAAGATCAATTCAGAATCACTGAAATCGAATCTTTTTCCTGAGACCTGATAATATATGACATTTACAACCATTGTCATCCACAGGAGGATGAAGCTACCGGATATGGTGAAGAGTAAAACCACAGACCTCCTCCTGCTCTCCATCTCCGGGTCACTGCGGTTCTCCCCCTTGCTCTGACCCTTCAGTCCCCTACGGACCCGACTGGCCACTAAAATGTGTCTGACTGTCAGAGCGTTGAGCAGCAGGATCCCAGCGAAAGGGAGGAACGGAGTTAAGACCGTATCGAGCCAGTCATATCCCACCCACCAGGGGTCAGTGAAATAATTGTCCTTGGTAACACAGAGCCACGGTACATTGTCGATGATCACTCTGGGTTCCCGTACATAGTATCGGGGAACGCTACTCAGACAGGACAGTACGCCGGTTGCTGTTAGAACCACAGCCGCAGTTTTCCCGGTGCAATATTTTGATTTCAGTTTCTGGCAGCAAATGGCGACAAACCGGTCAAAGGTGAAAGCGACGGTGAACCAGACAGAACAGTGTGTGGCCGTGTAGCTCAGTACATCGAGAACACTGCACACAGGGGTAATGCCCAGAAAACTCCACGGGAAGTAAAACACTCTGATTCGAATCAAAATGACGCTGGTGACAATGATCAGTAGATCAGCCGCTGCCATGGCCACCAGGTAGCGAGTGGTGCAGGTAGAGAGGCCGCACTTTCCCCGAGACAGGATCACAATCGCCATTACATTCACTGAAGAGAGAGAGAGCAGACACTGGGCATTACTGAAAACATTCTCCGTGAATTAACATGGGATCGGGCTTTCCCTAAATCTCCGGAGTGCTGGAGTCTGTAAACGGCTGATAATCTAACACCAGAAATGGGTCACACTGTCTCTGAACTGTCCTCTTCTGACCTGTCCTCTTCAGTGTGAGGATAAGACGAAGTGTGGGAAATCGTTGGCGATATAAACGGTCTGCATGAACAACAACGATCGGTGCTGCTCCCCATTCCAGTCGCTGATGCGGCCAGTTTCACTGAATTAACTGTGACTGACCAGGACTCTGGAAAATCCGCATCTGATAAGGCCGAGAAGGGATACAGAGAGGAGCAACACACACAAAACTGGAGGAACTCAGCAGGTCAGGCAGCTTCCATGGAATTGAATAATCTTTCGTTTCGGGTCGAGACCCTCCTTCACAGACCCTCCGTGAACACAGGTTCAGGTGATCAAACCCAATGACTGACCAACAGTGAGTTCCGACTGTGACAGACTCCACAGGGAGACGTGAAGCACAGGACTAGGGTTTCCCTCTGATCAATAACTTAGGAAATGTGTATTTCAGAATGCAAACATCTCCCTCTTCCCGGAGAGATCCCTGGCCCCGGCACTGGGACATCTCTGGACAAGGTGTCATTCAAGGCAGGAACAGCGTTCTGTTCGATGCCGTGAGTTAGAGGGGAAACACAGACTTAGTTCTACTTGTTATTGAATATGAAAATTCAGGATGTGAAGTTGACAGGATCGATACCTCGGCAGGATATTTGTGTAAGGATGATCAGTTTGTAAGCTTGTAACATTATCTTAAACAGTTTCACACAGGTTAACACACAGAAATACCGAACATGAAATGTTCTGCTCACTCACCAGGAACTCCAATGACGGCAATGAACATGTAGAATATTTTCACCGCATTGATATAACTATCGACCATTGCAGACGTTTTCTCTGGCCGGTGATTTGTCTCTTTGTGCGACAGACAATCTCTCGGAATGAGGCGGTGAGGCACAACATGCCTGGGGTTTTTAAAGCCATTTAGCAATTCCAGTGGGACAGATTTCAACATATTGACAAATAAAGGTTTTTAAATTATTTACAAACGAATTACGTCAGACAGGTGCAACCCCTGCGATGACAGATTGTGAATAAATTAATGAATAATATTTAGATCATTTGTGGCAGTTAATTTGTTACAACAAATGTGACTGAACCGTCCGAGGTGTCTTATCAATTAAATGTGCTTCCACTGGAAATATGTAGTGCAAAGGAACCAGTTGGCTGACAGAGAATATTGAAGTAAATTATGTCATTGTGCCTGTGAAATTGTACTCAGTCACCTACTGTTACCATTCTCCTCAAGAGTGTAAACTCATGATGTAGTTTGTGCTTGTGGGACTCCACTGAGAGGCCTCGAAAAAAATATCTGTTTGTGTTGATGAATAAACACAATTTCATATCCATTAAACCTCCAATTGCTTCAGTGACTTAGTCACACACAGATCATTTGGGGGCTCATCCAGGACCAATCCCTAACCCGAACACATGCCATGAAATTGAGTAGTCCAGAGGATGGGGGAGGGGTATGTTTAAATCATGTCACTCTGTAGGTGTCACAGAACGCGGTAAGAAAGTGTGTGTGTGTGTGTGTGTGTGTGTGTGTGTGTGTGTGTGTGTGTCTGTCTGTCTGTGTCTGTCTATGAGTGTTAGTGTGCGTCAGTGTATTTCTGTGTCTGTGTCTCTACTTGTCCCTGCCCGACTATATACGTGTCCGTGCACCTCCAATTCAGTTTAACCTCCGAGGTTCAACCCCTTCCCGTCTGTCTCCGCAATGCAGATGTTCTCGAACTCTCATCTCAAACGCTTCACAAATGGCTGCTGAATCGTAACAAAGTAAGAACAGAGGCCAAATTTCAAATTGCATTTATTATTAACATATGTAGAAATAAAACAAACTTGAGACTCGTCACAGATCAATTTCAGCAGTCACCCCCGCATGCACATTATATTTTCACCGAGCAAAAACCATTTCACAAAATACTTACCTCAATTTAAAAAACAAGAACAGAAGACAAAATGCATATTGAATGTATTAATATTTCATTAAAAATGGAACAACCTTGAGATCTGACACACCTCCATATCCACCAGCTCCCCCAAGCCAGCGCTCACCCCCGAATTCGCAAACACCCCAACAACAGATTCAAAAATCTGTGCTCACTGGCAAAACTGCCTTGAACCTTCAAATCAGTGTGCACCCAAAAAGCAACAGACACCCGAAAATTCCAGTGCACTAACACATTCACTGACTTACCCCTCAATCTGTGCTTATCCTCAAAGCAACATTTACCACCAAATCTGAATGCACCCCGAGATTCACCGATAAGTCCCGAAATATGCGCATATCCGCAAATCCATGCGCACCCCAAATCCGTGCTCACACCTACACATTACCCTATCACAGATCAGGATTCACTTCAACCACTCTACAAATTAGATGCGTCCACCTTAAAAGTAGCAAGAACAAGTTTAAATTGCAAACACACGCACACATGCTCGTATAAACATTGACATCCCCTTAGCTCTTCACACCTCACCAAACTTATCTTTATCATTGGGTTTCCCAAATCCACCGAGTCGTTGACAAACCCCTTGAATGCTCACATCCACAAATCCCTGTGCACCCCCAGATTCACCAAAGCATCCCTAAGTCAGAGTAATCCTCAAATCTATGTGCACCCCCAAATCCGAGCCCACTCCGAATCCACAGACATTCCCAAATCCACCGACAATTCCAGATCTGATCTAACCTGCTGACGCCCCCACATACAAGTTACATTATCTCAGAGCAAGGATCATTTCAAGCAGTTCTCAAAATATCTGCCTCCATCCTGAAAAATAGCAAGAACAGAGGTTAAGATTCAGGTTGCAATTATTATGAAAGTTTGTATCAATGAATCAAATTTGACAAACTCGGAATCCACCGGGATTCCCAAATCTGCTCTAATCTGTAAATCTGTGTGTTCTCCCAAATCTGTGCACACCCACAAAGCCGCATGAACCACAACTCAGTGTTCGCTCACAAATCAGTGTGAATCCCCAGATCCATGCGCACCCCAAACCTGCCGACACTCCCAAATCCATCTACATACCCAGATCCGTGCGCACCCCAAACCTGCCGACACTCCCAAATCCCCCTACATATCCGGATCCGTGCGCACATCAAACCTGTCGACACTCCCAAATCCACCCACATACCCAGATCCGTGCACACCCCAAAACTGCCGACACTCGCAAATCCACCTACATACCCAGATCCGTGCGCCGACCAAACCTGCCGTCACTCCCAAATCCACCTACATACCCATATCGGTGCGCACCACAAACCTGATGGCAACTCCCAGAGTTGTCATTTGAAACAAATCACAAAATAGCTGTCTCCACCTTAAATCAAATAGCAAGAAAACAGTTCAAAGTTCAAAGTTTATTTATTATTAAATGAAACATTATTGAGATTCATCACATCCCCAAATCCAAGGTCACCCCAATCTGTGTGCATCCTCAAATCCGCCGACACACCCAATTCTGTGCGGTGCCTCAGATAGATTTGCTCTCCCAAATCCCTGTGCACCTTCACACGCCCAAAGTTGTGTGCACCCCGAAATTCACTGACACTCCGAAATCAGTGTGCACACCCGCATTCGCCAACATGCCCAGAAATCAGCAAGTCAATGTGCAGACCCATTGTGTACCCCCAAACCCACTGAAATCGCCACAGACTCATCAGAGCTTCCGAGAGCAAAACTCATTTCAAACAGTTCTGGAAATAGCTGCCTCCATAATAAAAAAAGTTCAAAGTTCATAATGTTTTCATGATTAATGTATCATTGTGTGTCTGCATCTTTGAATTTTATATAAGGTCCCGTGTGTGTCTTTGTGTCAGAGTGTACCTAGCAGACAACGCTGGCGCTTTGTCGTGACGGATTGGCGACTGAGAACACTTGGCTGGGACAACAGAGGGATGTGTGTACACTGGTTCGGGGAACTATATAGCATTGCATTGTTTGTAACGGATACAACGATATCATGGGCTTAACTCTGAGGAGATTGAACAGGGAATGAAAGAGTGAACCTTTGAGGAGCGTTTGATGGTTCTGGGCAAAATAATGAGGGAGAAATCAGCTTGAAACCTCTCGGATATTGAATGCACACGGAACGGGAGACAGTGGAGACCTGAAGAGGTAGGAGTGATTCGGCGGCTGATCTTGCTTGACGGATGTGCTAAGATTTAGGGCTATGGATGTGAAGGGTGGGTGCACAGGAATTGTTTTCGGGGTGCACACTGATTTAAGGATTGTATGCGCGTTTGCCAGTGAGCACAAATTTGTGAGTTCACACTGATTTGCACAGAGTTGGGTGAGTGGGCGGATTCGGGGGTGCACACTGACTTGTGGGAGCCTTTGGATTTCGAGCGGTATCGAATCTCAAGGTTCTTCCGTTTATACAGACTTCAATAATAAATGCAATATGAACTTTGACTTCTGTTTTTGCTTTTGTGAAATGGAGACAGCCGATTTGTGAACTATTTGAAATTATTCCTGCTCTGTGCGTTGGGGTGTCTGCTGATCCGGACAGGTGACGAGTATCAAGGCTGTTTCATTTGCACATAAAATAATAATAATTGCAATTTGAATTTTGACCTCTGTTCTTGATTATTGGGCAGAATGGCCTATTTCTGCTCCTAAATCTTTTGGTGTTATGGTCTTATAACAGATTCCCGAGACACGGCACTGGTGACCGTCCTCCATGCAGAATATGACCCGTCTATACCAGTCTTTGCTTACTGTGGTCATGCCAGTTCTGGATCCACAAAGCAATGTCCATTTGGATCCCATGCCTCCTTAGTTTCTCAATAAGCTTTGCATGGGGAACCTTATCAAATGCCTAGTGAGATTAAATTAGGGGCATGAACCAAGGGGGATAAACTGAATTGGAGACGGACTAGTGTATAGTCATCCACGGGCAGGGCGTAACAATGGGTCTACACACACACACACACACACACACACACACACACACACACACACACACACACACACACACACACACACACACACACACACACTCACTCACTTAGACTTTCCTACCGCCTCTGCGGCTCTGAGTCGTGTTCTTTGACACATACAGGGTGCTGTGATTAAAACATGCTCCCTCACACTAGACTGGTGAGTTTGATGGAGATATGTCAGGTACAGGAGCAGGTCCTGGACGAGCCCCCAAATGTTCTGAGAATTACTGAGGCTCTGAAGTCGTTAAGCGTTTCATGGATAGGAAAGCCTTTATTCATCACCACAAACAGACATTATTTTGGAGACACCCTCGGTAGAGTCCCCTAAACATAACCTTCATCAAGAGTTTATGGCCTTCAGGAGATTGGTAAGAGTCGGTGATTCAACACAGTTTCACAATCTACTCTGCCATAATCTACTTCCATATTCTGTGTCTGACAAATGGTGCATTTGTACAGTGGAAGCACCTTTAGCTGATAAGACACCTCGGAAGGTTCAGTCACCATTGTTGGGATAAACTAACTCCCACAAATGGTCTAAATATAAATTCATCGGTTTATTCTGAATCTGTCACAGCGAGGATTTCACCTGCTTGACGTAATTGGTTAGTGAGTAAAATAAAAATATTTTCTTTAAAATCTGTTAAAATCTGTCTCCATGGAGTCGCTAAATGATAGTAAAAACCTCTGGCATGTGTAATCTCAACATCTCATTCCGAGCGATCGGCTGTAGCACCGGAGGACAAACCACTGGACAGAGAAAACGTCTGTAATGTTGGATAGGTACCTGAGTGTGAGGAAAATATTGTACGTGTTCATTGCCGTCATTGGAGTTCCTGGTGAGCGAGCAGAGCAATTCATGTTTGGTATTTCTGTCAAGGCTCTGCAGCAGGGATCCAATCGCAGACCCAGTACAGTGCACACGGTGATATATACTGAGTCACAAATCCCGAGGTACAGACAAAGTCAGCGTCAAAATTCAGACAGAGATGAAAACATCCAGAGAAATCCAAACATCAGAATCGGGGCAACAACAGACACAAAATGCTGGTGGAACACAGCAGGCCAGGCAGCATTTATAGTAAGAAGCGCTGTCGACGTTTCGGGCCGAGCCCCTTCGTTAGGTCCAGAATCAGGTAAAGATAAAAAAAATCCAGAGAAATCCAAACACCAGAATCGGGAAACAGGCAGAGTCGATATGCAGACGGATAGGTTACAGATATGAATGCTGGAAACGCTGAGGAAAATTCACTGGCACAATCCGGCAACAAACCGGTGAAAGCACCGGACTGAAATACACTGAGCAATAAACAGAGCGGCAGGTGATAGGTGGAGCACAATGAGACACAGGTGGCAGCAATACAGGTAATAATGAGAAACAGATGAGAGACGGAGTACTCAGTAACACAGGGGTCCGAGTAGAGCAGGAGCGGGGACAGGACACATGGCAATGCGAAACCACAGACTGACAGCTGGAGCAAACACACAAAAAGACAAGAGTTCAACAGGAGGAACTGACAGTCCGCACTGTGTGTGTCTCAAGCTGCGTCTCTCTCTCGCTTAATAGCAGAACAAATCATAGGGTCTATTCTGGGCCCCGTTTCAAACTAGGTTTTCCCCTGTCAGTAGGAACAGAGCCCGAATTCTGCAACTGCTCAATCAGGATTATGCTGAGCAATAGTCGATGAACAACATCCTGACATGGGTGTTTGTGTTGCTAAAGTCATCAGCCCTGCTCTGTCTCCATCTTCCCTGCACTCTCCGCCGCATTCATCTCACCTTCCATGTGTCCCGCATAAAGCGTATCATGAGACACCCCTGTGTCCTGTACCCAACACCTCCCCACCCTCACGGCTTATCGATGGGTCAGAGGTGTTCGCGGTCCGTCAACTGCTGGGCCCGCTCGTTACATCCTGGAGGCCTCCCTCATCAGGGTATTTTATCGCCAGCACCCATCTCTACCTGCTGTGACGCCAGGAGGCGTCCGTACTGTGTGTGTGGCGGGGGCGAGGACCACAACAGGACTTCGGAAGGCAACGGGAAGATCAACAGCATCACCGCGCACCTCTCTCTCTCTCCACCGTTACTCAACTAACTACCCCGACCTGAACTGAACTCTCTTCATCATATCGTAAGACTGTACTCATTTACCCCCAGGTTTGAAAGAGGCTAGTTTTGTTCCTATTTCCACACTTATACATCTATATATCGTTGCTAACCTGTTTGATATTTCTGCATTTATAGTACGGTATTGCTTAGTTTTTAATAAAAACTATTAGTTAATAGTAATACCAGACTGCGGAGTGTTTTCCATTTCTGCTGGTTCTTTAATCCGGTCACTGGGTACGTGACACTACGTCGGCAATTGGATCCTTGACTTTATATCCGGAAGACCACAAGTTGTGCGGATTGATTATAACATCTCCTCCTCGCTGACAATCCACACTGGCGCACCTCAGGGGTGTGTGTTTGGCCTACTGCTCTACTCTCTATATGCCCATGACTGTGTGGCTTGGAACAGCTCAAAGGCCATCTTTAATTTGCTGATGAGACAACCATTGTTGTTGGAATCTCAGGCGGCGACGAGAGGGCGTACAGGGGTGAAATATGCTAACTAGAGGAGTGGTGTCGCAGTAACAACCTTGCAGTCAACGTCAGTACGATGAAAAACTGATTGTAACCTTCGGAACGGTAATATTAAGGAACACATACCAATCCCCATAGAGGGATCAGAGGCGGGTGTCAAGATCTCTGAGGATCTAACCTGGTCCAATATACCGATGCAGTTATAAAGGAGGCAATACAGCAGCTATACTTCATCAGGTGTTCAAAAGAGATTTTGTACATCAATAAATAACTTCTATAAATGTACCGTGGAGAGCATGCCAACAGGCTGCATCACTGTCTGGCATGGGGGGCTGGGGAGTCTTATTAAGGATGAACTTTGGGGGTACTTGGAGACGGATGATAAAATAAGTCAAAGTGAGCATGGATTCTGTCAAAGGAATCTTCCCTGATGAACCTGTTCGAATTCCTTGAGGGAATAACAAGCTGTGTGGATAAAGGAGAGGCAGAGGTTGTCACTGACTTGGATTTTCAGAAGTCATGTGATGAGAGGCCGCACATCAGACTACGTAACAAGATGACATCCAATGGCGTTGCGGAAAAGTTACTGACGTGGACAACGGAATGGCTAACAGGCAGGAGGCAGCGTCTGCCTGTTAAATTTATTCAGCAGATCATTCTTGATTCAAAAATGATTTTGAAACTTACTGATTAAATTAGACAACCAAATTAACCAAATTACCGTGAAAATTTACAATTTCAACTGAGATTTAGCAAATTACATAGTATAATGCCAACAATGAAACAAAAATATTTTTGTTTATTTTCTAGCTAAATGGACGACATTGACTGGGAAGTGGTTTAGGAAGGCTGCCTAAACGTTTTTAACTTCGGAATGAGCGCGCGAAATACAGATACATCACTGACAAAAAATGCTGTCACCCGGAGCCAGGGATTTTTTCGGTGACGTCATGTACAGTAATAAACACTTTTCACAACCTACCTTAACGTATAATATATACAAACACATATACTTTAAAGTTACTAGGCAAAACAAGGCCGAGCAAGACACGCTGATCTTCGGAGAATGAAGGATGGCGATAATGGATGCGAGAACCCTTGCTTGAATATGTTGACCCGGTGCAGTCTGAATCGTGACTGACTCTGAAGTGAGGCTGTGCGGGAGAATCTTAAACAATGAATGTACCAGTTGTGCCGAATTCAAACGGTGTGTTGGAAAGATATTATAAATAGCAGGGAAACTATTGACTCCACTGAAGGTTGCTGCTTCGGTATTTCATCGGTTCAATTACCAGGGCCCCCATAAACCCCCGGGGCTCCCCTTCTCACAGTTTTCAGTCGGTGGCCCCATTCAAATGTGCCAGGGCCCTAAAGGGAGCCAAATAGACCCCGTTGAGAATCGCTGATGTACAGCATTTATAGGTGCATTTGAGCTGGATATTCGCGATCAGCTGACTGCAGGAAACTCTCATTGGACAATTCTCAAATTGAATTTTACGCAGAGGGGAGGAATTTCAAACCTGGCGGTCTTGGGAATGACCAGGCCACACAGTAACGTTACCAATGTGGTCAGGGATAAGGCTCCAGAGGCAACATTATCATCTGGGTCAACAGTGCGCGTGGGATAGTAATGACTTCGGCAGATTTGCCTGCAGTGATATCATCATCTCAGTTCAGTGAGCTGAGATCCAGAGAAGCAATGACAACGTCAGAGTGGTCAGTGACGTGCTCTGAAAGTACAGACCATTTTGCATATCGAATATAAGAGCCCGTAACCGTTCTGACGTTCCCGCTTCACACTCAATGTGTCTGTTCGTGTCCACTGTCTTGCAGCTCCAATCCAGGAAGTGGTTCTCCAGGAGGTCAGAGAGAAGAGTCTGAATGTGACTAGTGGAGATTTTGGGCAGATTCATCAAGTCTGTGTTTCATATCCTTCCCCACCTGCAGAGAAAGCTTATCAGGGCAACAGATAAAATTATTATAAAACCTTCAATAATAATGTGTCCTATTTTAATTTTATACCAACGCGTGGTGTATCCCATATTTCTGCATCAGCTGAACTACAACGGGTTAACAACATCTATTTCTGACTGTAATTAATCTGATTTGTGATGCGCAATATTTCTCTTTGTTGTGCACAGCCTGTTTGGAACAGCATCAACTCGAATGTTTATTTGCAGCACTATTCAGAATATTGTTCAGTGTTTAACTACGTTATACGTATGTTTACCTCCATGCGCGATGTTTTAACAATTATATTTATTTATTCTGCACTTGTCAGTATGCGAGATCAGAAAAAGAAGCAGCTGTGTAAAGTTGTAAGTGAAGGAGACTCGATATTTTATGTTCCCCAGCGTGCTTCATTATCTGCATCATTGAACACAAGCTGCACCTCTTTTCATATTTTAGGTTCTTTTTCCACTCCTCCACGAACAATGTCCGGAATTATTTCTGTGTAGGTAGACCTAATATAATGGACGTAAGACGCTCCATCCCACCACTAGCCTGCAGGTTACACCTGAGCATGCTGTAGCCCCTGCTTACTGATGTACACTGGATATGGCGGAAGACCTTGTAGCAGAGTCACAGACTGACTGTGTTGCCTGCCTCTGCCCGGGTTCGGGACGCCTTATCTGCCCTGTAGAGGAACTTGCAGTGGGAAGTGCATGTGGGCACCGACAACATAGGTAGAACGAGGAAAGAGGATCTTTGCATTACCACCTGAGCGACATTCAATAGGGCCCGGGAGATTAGAGAGTTAAATACCAGTTCATGAAGGAGATTATAAATTACAGGGAGACCCTGATCTTTTGGGGAAGAGGGCCACAGAGTGGCAAATGGATTACAATACAGATATGTACTTTCTGATGAGATTGATGAGGCTGATGTACTGTACACATCTCTACTCACATCATTTTACAGGGACACAGTCGGGTACACCGAGCCTCCGTGTGTCCCTCAGCATGTACTGCCGCAGCCTGAAAAGTGGCAGTAGGGGACAGGCGGAAAGTGGCTAGTTTGATGTTTCACGGGATATTAACACAGAGCACTTTAACAGCGGTATACAAAATTATGAATGGTATAGATAGGGTGAATGAATGCATTGTATTGTGTTTGATCTTACAGCTATGGCAGGGAGATGGTTGCAGGCTGACCGGGAGAGGGTCCTCAGTGTTCGAACATATTCAGTGTTGCAGTACTGTCCGAAGCCCGGATGCAAATGGAGTAGAGTTGGACAGACTAACTCCAGCAATCCAACCCCACAAAAACCCGGAGCCAGAGAAGCTCCAAGGTCTTCATCTCTGAGAAAGGATGTATCCAGCACGAAGACTGGCTGCACCTGGGGACAGCGTGAAAGACTGGCACAGCACAGAGAACTCGGGTCAGTGGTCTGTGCCCCAGTGGGCATGATGTGCGAAACTGACCACCGTCTGATTGAGAGATATAGAGTAACGGATTACTATTCAATTCCCCCCCCCCTCGCAATCTGGTGCCCTGTAGGGGTCCAGGTGTTGTCTTGTCCAAGCGACACACAAACAGCGCACAGGTGCATTGAATGGTTAATGAACATTTATATCTGTGTGATTGGTGCAGAGAGACGGAGAAGTGTTGTTACAATGTCAGACTAGTGCACCCTGACGGATTTTGGGAAGGTAAAGCAGAGCAGGACTTCGGCAGTGTCATGCAGAGTGTTAGTGAACAGAGAGATCTTGGGACACAGGTACATGGCTCCCTAAAATCACAACAAAAATTGTCATGGTTGTGAACAGCATGCCTCCCTTTCGCAACAGAGGATTTGCAAAATCACATTACAGTTGTATAAAATACTAATTAATTCACAGCTACAGTAACTTGTGCAATTCTGGTCAGCAAAATAAGGAAGAAGTGATTAAGCTGGAAAGGTGAGGAAAAGATTCTCAGAAATGTCGCCTGGACTGGGGTCTTCTGTTACAGGTAAAGATCAGACACTCTGGGTCTGTTTTCGCTGGAGTGAAGGAGGCTGAGGGGGGACCTGACCGAAGTTTATAAAACTATGCAGTTGTAGATAAGGAAAACAGTCAGAGTCATTTTCCCAGGGTGGAAATATCAAATTCAAAAAGGCTGCCTTTACAGTGACAGGGTGATCATTTAAAGATGGTGAACATGGCAAGTGGTAGACCAGTGTTATTTACGGAGTGGTGGGGCCTGTTATGGGCTGCCAATGGGGAGTGATGGAAGCAGATATGATAGTGACATTGAAGGGAGAGAATTGATTCTGTTTAATGTGGCATTGTGTTCAGCACAGACATGGTGGGAAGAAGGACCTGTTCCTATACCGCACTGTTCAGTGCTCTGAGTGAGCCTCAGTAACAGCAAACTATTTAACAGGGGGCACCGACAGTGGTATCTGTGGCAGCTAGTCGGATCATCAAGAGTGTTGGAGAGCAGACAGACCAAGGATTACGAGTGCACTGTGCTCTGGAAGTGTAGATAGGGTGTTGAAGAAGGCATTCATCAGTTAGATGTAGGAGTACAGGAGATGGGACTTCATGTTGCGACAGTACAGGTCATTGGTGAGACCACAATGTATTGTGGGCAGTTCTGGTGACGCATTTATAGGATGAAAGTTACTAAGCTGGGAAAGGGCAGAACGTTTAGAAAAGGGAAAGATCAAAAGAGACACTTTGGCACCATCTTCCACAGAGCTGTGTGTATATATTACGAGCTGCAAGAAAACGCTGCAGAGGAGACACAATCACAATGTTTATCAGACATTCGGGCAGGTGAATGGATGGAGAGGGATCTGGATCAGACAGAGTTTAAATGGAATTCTATAATACACTCCGTGGTCAATATGGCCGCGTTTTTGTCCTGTACATTTCTGTAACTGACTGCAAAATGGACAACACTAGAGATTCCTCACACCAGGAGTAGATAGTTCACATGAGAACTAAGATGAGAAGATCTCATCACGAAGATGAGAAGAGGAATGTGCAAAAAACGTTTCTCCCCACGTCCTTTAAATCATTCTCGCCTCACCACAAATCTGGTCTATCTAATATTAGATGATATTTGTTGTGAATGACTGCAGCCATTCACTTTATCTGCCATGCCCCTCAGAGTTTATACACTTCTATACGCTCCACACTCAGCTTTCTCCATTCCGGGAGCACAGACAGAGATTTTCCAGTCTCTCCTTGTAACTCAGTCCCAGTCGCTCCTTGTGAATCTTTACTGCACCCTCTCCAGCTGAACAACATCCTTTCTGCTGCTGGGCAACAATCCAACAACTTACCTCTTCAAAAACCTCTGCAGATCCATCAACCACAACTTCCTGCAAACAATCCACGCTGACTCCTGCCGATCAGACACAGTCCATCCAAAGACAGGTGATTCCTGCCCCCAGAATCCTCTCCAGTAGGGTCCGAACTACTGAAGTCAGGCTGACTGACCTGCAGTTCCCAGGCTTGTCCCTGACAGCTCTTTAAAAAGTAAAACAACATTATCCACTCTTCAGTCATTGCAGCAACCTTCAGTGGACCTCAACAATTTTCTCTGTCCGTCCACAAAGCAGTGGGTCAGGTCCTGATGATTCTTCCACTTAATGCAGTTTAGTCTACTGATAACTGCTCGCTGGTAATATGAATGTCCTCCAAAGCAACTTCCCAAGTTTGCATTATCCATTGAGCAACCATGGTATTGGACCCGTAAGCACAAAGAAGAAATCATTGATTGATTCATGATCCCACCCATTCCCTGCGGCTCACGAAAAGGAGACCCTACTGTTCTCTATGGTGCCTCTCTCTCCCAAGCCACACTGTTACTCCTAACATAGCTAGAGAAACTCTTGGCATTTTCCTGACCTGGTATTAGCCTGGCTTCCCTCTTAAGAGTATTCTTAAGAAAATTTTATTCTTGTCGGGTGATGGGGTCCAAGACGTCAAGAGTCGAGTGCACAAACACCGATCATCTCTGGGAGGGAAGTCACATGCTTCTTCATAAGCCTTCATGAAAGCGACCAGGATGGCAATGCTTGGTTGTTGGTAGGTAGGGGTTAATACTTGACTTTTAGGAGCACTTGTGTGTTATGTTCCAGCTGGACACAGTCCTTAAACTGCTAGAGAACAGTGCTGAAAGAACAGGTGCTGTTTTCTCCCGGTCGGGATTTGTTTTTCGTTCCAAGTGCTCCTGCCATGTTTTGTCACCCTGCAACCTTATCCTTCAATCTCTGTGAATTATTGAAGACAGAATGTGTACAAACGTCTCTATCCAGCAGACCTATAATGAGCATCAGGACTCCAGTATTTCTATTATTCTTTAATGTTTCTTAATTGTACACAGGATTTTATTTTGTATTTTATCGCTGAGCAGCAGTGAACCATCTGATTAGTCTTGCAGAGTTCTCTTTGAGAACTAGTAATGGAAGTCGCTCAAAAACATCTCTCAATGTACTGTGAAGTGTATCCTAACAGGCCGATTCACACTTTGGTGGGGATGGGGGCAGTTACTGTGCAGGACCCAAATCAGATTTCAGAATTTGTAAAGTTAGTCAGCTCCATCTTGGGCCCGAGCCTCCGTAGCATCCAAGACATCGTCAGGTAGTGATGCATCAGAAAATCGACGTCAATAATGCAGGACTTCCATCACCCAGAACATGCCCTCTTCTCATTGTTAAAGGCAAGAAAGAAATACAGAAGTCTGAAGGCGCATAATCAGCGATTCAGGAACAGCTTCTTCCTCTCTGCCATCCGATTCCTAAATGGACATTGTATCAATGAACACCACCTCACTATTATAATATATATAATTTTTGTATTTGCAGCATATTTCGACTTTTACGTATGCATATATACTTATTGTTATTGTTTTACTTGTTTTGTTTTTTCCCTTTCTATGTTTTCATGTATTGGATGAAACTGCTGCTGGTAAGTTAACAAATCCGAATCAGGTTTATTACCACTGGCATGTGTCGTGGAATTTGTTAGCTTAGCAGCAGCAGTTCACTACGATACATAGTATGGAAGGAGAAAACAAAATAAAATAATAAAAATTATAGTGTCCAAGATTTCAATGCCCATTCAGGAATCGTATTGCAGAGGGTCGGAAGCCGTTCCTGAATCGATGAGTGTTTGCCTTCAGGCTTCTGTACCTCCTACCTGACGGTCGCAGTTTCCAAATTTCACAACACATACAGGTGATAAATAAAACCCCGATTCTGATTCTGATACAAGTGATTCTTGATCAGCTTGTTGAGTTGGCTGAGGACTGGCAAAAGGTTTTCAGTCCAGATGAGTGAGGTGTGGCAATTTGTGAAAGTCATGTCAGAGATGGACTTTGTGATCTCAGCACTGTCTGTCATAGAAATTTTACTCCCCTCCATTGACTCCAGCTGCATTTCTAGCTGCCCCTGGAAAGCAGCTAACATAAACAAAGACCCTTTCCACTCCGTCATTCTGTCGTCTCACACCTTCCATTGGGCAGCAGACATTAAGGAGTGAGAACACACAGCACCAGGATCAAGGACAACATGGGTCCTAATGTTTCATAATTGTACGCATGATGTTTTGTATTTTACAGCACTTTCAAAAGTATTCATACCTACTTTCGAAGATTTCATGTTTTATCGTTTTACAACATTAATCCACAATGGTTTTATTTGGCTTTTTAACACTGAATAACAGAAAGCCGATTTCGTGTCAAAATGAAAGTGATGTCTACAAAGTGATATTCACCCCTTTAATATGACAAACCAAATAGTCACTGGTGCAATCAATTTGTTTTAGAATTCATATAATTAGTTAAATGGAAATCACCGTGTGCAGTCTGGATGCTTCAATTAACTGTCGTAAAAATGTCAATTGCTGTGGCGTCAGTGTCTTACCTTCTCTTCTATTTTATACTCCATGAGCACCTCATTTGTTCCGGCCTTCTTATATCTGTAGTGAACCTCACCAGGTTCTTCACCATCTTCACCAGGGCCTCAACATCAAAAAGGACCGAAGAATCCTCTATCTTTCAACTTTACCTTTTATTCAGTCAGACATATATCAGGATTTTACTCCCAAAGTTACACTTTTTGAAGCTTCCGACTTCCCAAATTCTCATTTTTGCCAGAAAACAGCCTGTCCTAATCCACACTTGACACCAGACCTAAGTTTATGCGTATTTACCGTGAAACAAATGACCTTGTGGTCACTAGATGCAAAGTGTTCTCTACACAAATTTTTTCCACTGCCCTCTCTCATTCTCTAATCGCCGATCAAGTATCGCACTCTCTCCAGTTGCAGTTATTTCCCTGTTCATAACAAAATTGAATCCAACTCGGTTCCTCAATGGCCGGTCAAATGTCAGTCAAAGAACTATTTCGGAATGCCACCGAATAATGGGTCTCTGGATATGTCCATCAATTCCCATTCACGCACATTGACCTCACAGTCTGACGATTCTGGCCACAAACCCGTCAAATGCGTCATCCAAGTCACTGAGAGAGAGGTTAAAAAGAAATGGTCCCAGCACAGTCACTTCTGGAAAGCCACGAGTTACTGGAAGTCAAACAGAAAGGTTTTACTTTGTTCCCAGTCTCTGTGACAGACAGCAGCTGACAGATGTGTGTAAGGGAACATTTTGGGACCTTCACAGAAGGGACGATTTGCTCCTGAACTGCAAGGGAACTAATATCCCACTATAACACCAATCTCATGTTTCTTGCGATCTACGATCTCTCTGCAAATTTGTTCCGCTAAATCCGACGGGGTGTTGAGTTCTCTGTAATACAGCCCCATGAACGAGGTCATAGCTTTTTTTTATTCATCGGTTCCTCGCAAAACGCATCATTAGAAGATTTTTCCAGTCTGGCCTGACTGCATTGCCATGGACTCCAATTTTGCTAGGAATTTCCAAATACACCATATCTACCGCATCTCTTTTGTCTATGAGCTTGTCATTCCCTCGAAAATTGTAGTAGGTCTTTATCAGGCTGGATTTTCCTTTCAGGAACCCATGCTACCTTTGGCCTATCTCGTCATGTGCCTCCAGGTACTCCATGATCTTATCCCTAACAATCGTTCCCAACAAGTTTCTAAACACTGATGTCAGGCTAACGTGTCTATAGTTTCATTTATGCCGCTGTCCACCCTTCTTAAATAGTAGAGTAACATTTTCAATTTTCCAGTTACCTGGTACTTCGCCAGAACCTATCGATTATGGAAAGATCATTATTAACGCCTCCGCAATCTCTCAGCTACTTGGTTCAGATCCCGAGGGGGACAAGGTGCCGGACATGAGGCTGCTTAACAAACGTGGAAGATTCTACCATTGTCTGACTAGCAGAATGCAAAGTGTCTGAAGTAAGGGAGCCTTTTCGCGTTTGGCTGCCGTGACTGGTGTAGTTTCACAGACGTCTGTGTTGGGACCGATCGCTGTTACATTCTACATCAATGAATTGGATGATGGCTTTGTCGCAGGGTTTGCCGACGATATGAAGGATGTTGCAGGGTTTGCGGACGGGATTTGTTTTTCCTTCCAAGTGCTCCTGCCACGTTTTGTCACCCTGCAACCTTATTCTTCAATCTCTGTGAATTATTGTGGACAGAATGTGTACAAACGTCTCTATCCAGCAGACCTATAATGAGCATCAGGACTCCAGTATTTCTATTATTTTTTAATGTTTCTTAATTGTACACAGGATTTTATTTTGTATTTTATCGCTGAGCAGCAGTGAACCATCTGATTAGTCTAGCAGAGTTCTCTTTGAGAACTAGTGATGGAAGTTGCTCAAAAGCCTCTCTCAATGTACAATGAAGGATATTCTAACAGTCTGATTCACCCTTTGGAGGGAATAGGGGCAGTTACTGCGCAGGACCAAAAGAACCTTACAGAAGTTGTAAAATTAGTCAGATCCATCTTGGGTCCGAGCCTCGGTCGCATCCAAGACATCGTCAGGTAGTGATGTATCAGAAAATCGACGTCAATAATGCAGGACTTCCATCACCCAGGACATGCCCTCTTCTCATTGCTAAAGCCATAAAGAAATACAGAAGTCTGAAGGCGCACACTCAGTGATTCACGAACAACTTCTTCCGCTCTGCGGTCCGATTGCTAAATGGACATTATATCCATGAACACTACCTCACTTTTATAATATATATTATTTTTGGATTTGCAGCATATTTCATCATTTAAATATGCATATATACTTACTGTTATTGTTTTACTTGTTTTGTTTTTTTCCCTTTCTATGTTTTCACGTATTGGATGAAACTGCTGCTGGTAAGTTAACAAATCAGAATCAGGTTTATTACCACTGGCATGTGTCGTGGAATTTGTTAGCTTAGCAGCAGCAGTTCACTACGATACATAGTATGGAAGGAAAAAACAAAATAAAATAATAACAATTATAGTGTCCAAGGTTTCAATACCCATTCAGGAATCGGATTGCAGAGGGTAAGAAGCCGTTCCCGAATCGATCAGTGTGTGCCTTCAGTCTTCTGTACCTCGTACCTGATGGTAACAGTTTCCAAATTTCACAACACATACAGGTGTTTAAAAAAAACCGATTCTGATTCTGATACAAGTGATTCTTGATCAGCTTGTTGAGTAGGCTGAGGAATGGCAAATGGTTTTCAGTCCAGATGAGTGAGGCAATGACAACATCAGAGAGATCAGTGACGTGCTCTGAAAGTACAGACCATTTTGCATATTGAATACAAGAGCCCATAACCTTTCTGCCGTTGCAGCTTAGCACTCAATGTGTCTTTTCATGTCCACTGTCTTGCAGCTCCAATCCAGGCAGTGGTTCTCCAGGAGGTCAGAGAGAAGAGTCTGACTGTGACTAGTGGAGATTTTGGGCAGATTCATCAAGTCTGTGTTTCACATCCTTCCCCACCTGCAGAGAAAGCTTTGTTGGAATGTTTACCCCTATCAGAGCAACAGATAAAATTATTATAAAACCTTCAATAATAATGTGTCCTATTTTCATTTTATACCACCGTGTGGTGTATCCCATATTTCTGCATCAGCTGAACTACAACGGGTTAACAACATCTATTTCTGACTGTAATTAATCTGATTTGTGATGCGCAATAATTCTCTTTGTTGTGCACAGCCTGTTTGGAACAGCATCAACTCGAACGTTTATTTGCAGCACTATTCAGAATATTGTTCAGTGTTTAACTACGTTATACGTATGTTTACCTCCAGGCGGGATAATTTAACAATTATATTTATTTATTCTGTTCTTGGCAGTATGCTAGATCAGAAAAAGAAGCAGCTGTGTAAAGCTGTAAGTGATGGAGACTCGATATTTTATGTTCCCCAGCGTGCTGCATTATCTGCATCATTGAACACAAGCTGCACCTCTTTTCATATTTTAGGTTCTTTTTCCACTCCTCCACGAACAATGTCCGGAATTATGTTTGTGTAGGTGGACCTAATATAATAGACGTAAGGCGCTCCATCCCACCACCAGCCTGCAGGTTACACCTGAGCATGCTGTAGCCCCTGCTTACTGATGTACACTGGATACGGCGGAAGACCTTGTAACAGAGTCACAGACTGACTGTGTTGCCTGCCTCTACCCGGGTTCGGGTCGCCTTATCTGCCCTGTAGAGGAACTTGCAGTGGGAGGTGCATTTGGGCACTGACAACATAGGTAGAACGAGGAAAGAGGATCTTTGCATTACCACCAGAGCGAAATTCAATAGTGTCCGGGAGATTAGCGAGTAAATACGAGTTCATGAAGGAGATTATATATTACAGGGAGACTCTGACCTTTTGGGGAAGAGTGCCACAGAGTGGCAAATGGATTACAATAAAGATATGTACTTTCTGATGAGATTGATGAGGCTGATGTACTGTGCACATCTCTACTCACATCATTTTACGGGGACACAGTCGGGTACACCAAGCCTCCGTGTGTCCCTCAGCATGTACTGCCGCAGCCTGAAAAGTGGCAGTAGGGGACAGGCGGAAAGTGGCTAGTTTGATGTTTCACGGGATATTAACACAGAGCACTTTAGCAGCGGTATAGTAAATTATGAATGGTATAGATAGGGTGAATGAATGCGTTGTATTGTGAGAAACGTGTTTGACCTTACAGCTATTGTAGGGAGATGGTTGCAGGCTGACCGGGAGATGGACCTCAGTGTTCGAACATATTCATTGTTCCAGCCCTGTCCGAAGCCCGGATGCAAATGGAGTAGAGTTGGACATCCTAACTCCAGAAATTCAATCACTCAAAAACCATGAACTACAGAAGCTCAAAAGTCTTCATCTCTGAGAAAGGATGTATCACGCACGAAGATTGGCTGCACCTGGGGACAGTGTGAAAGACTGGCACAGCACAAAGAACTCGGGTCAGTGGTCTGTGCCCCAGTGCACATGATTTGCGAAACTGACCACGGTCTGACCGGGAGATATAGAGTAACGGATTCCAATTCAATCCCCCTCCACCTGCAATCTGGTGCCCTGTAGGGGTCCAGGTGTTGTCTTGTCCAAGCTACACACAAACAGCACACAGGTGCATTGAATGGTTAATGGTCATTTATATCAGTGTGATTGGTGCAGAGAGACGGAGAAGTGTTGTTACAATGTCAGACAAGTGCACCCTGATGGATTTTGGGAAGGTAATGCAGAACAGGACTTAGGCAGTGTCATGCAGAGTGTTAATGAACAGAGAGATCTTGGGGTACAGGTACATGGTTCCCTAAAAGTCACAACACAAATTGTCATGGTTGTGAAGTAGGTGAACAACATGCCTCCCTTTAGCAACAGAGGAGTTGCAAAATCACATTACAGTTGTACAAAATATTCATTAAATCACAGCTGCAGTAACCTGTGTAATTCTGGTCAGCAAAATAAGGAAGAAGTGATTAAGCTGGAAAGGTGAAGACAAAATTCACAGAAATGATGCCTAGACTGGGGTCTTGTGTTACAGATAATGATCGGACACTCTGGGGCTGCTTTCGCTGGAGTGAAGGAGGCTGAGGGTGGACCTGACCGAAGTTTATAAAACTATGCAGTTATAGATAAGGGAAACAGTCAGAGTCATTTTCCCAGGGTGGAAATATCAAATTCAAGAAGGCTGTCTTTACATTGACAGGGTGATCATTTAAAGATGGTGAACATGGCAAGTGGTAGACCAGTGTTATTTACAGAGTGGTGGGGCCTGTTATGGGCTGCCAATGGGGAGTGATGGAAGCAGATATGATAGTGACATTGAAGGGAGAGAAGTGATTCTGTTTAATGTGGCATTGTGTTCAGCACAGACATGGTGGGAAGAAGGACCTGTTCCTATACCGCACTGTTCAGTGCTCTGAGTGAGCCTCAGTAACAGCAAACTATTTAACAGGGGGCACCGACAGGGGTATCTGTGGCAGCTAGTCGGATCCCCAAGAGTGTTGGAGAGCAGACAGACCAAGGATTACAAGTACATAGTACTCTGGAAATGTAGGTAGGGTGGTGAAGAAGGCATTCATCAGTTAGAGATTGGAGTACAGGAGATGGGACTTCATGTTGTGACAGTACAGATCATTGGTGTGACCACAATGTATTGTGGGCAGTTCTGGTGACGCATTTATAGGATGGAAGTTACTAAGCTGGGAAAGGGCAGAACGTTTTGAAAGGGGAAAGATCAAAAGGGACAATTTGGCAACCTCTTCCACAGAGTTGTGGGTATATATACGAGCTGCAAGAAAACGCTGCTGAGGAGACACAATCACAATGTTTATCAGACATTCGGGCAGGTGAATGGATAGAGAGGGATCTGGATCAGACAGAGTTTAAATGGAATTCTAGGATACACACCGTGGTCAATATGGCCGCGTTTTTGCCCTGTAAGTTTCTGTAACTGAGTGCAAGATGGACAGCACTAGACGTTTCTCACTCCAGGAGTAGATAGTTCACATGAGACGAGGGGGTATGTACAAGATGAGAAGAGGAATGTGCAAAAAAACGTTTCTCCCCACGTCAGTTAAATCATTCTTGCCTCACCACAAATCTGCCCTATCTAGTATTAGATGGTATTTGTTGTGGATGACTGCAGCCAGTCACTTTATCAGCCATGTCCCTCAGAGTTTATACAGTTCTATACGCTCAACACTCAGCTTTCTACATTCCGGGAGCACAGACCGAGGCTTCCCCGCCTCTCCTTGTAACTCAGTCCCAGTCGCTCCTTGTGAATCTTTCCTGAACCCTCTCCAGCTGAATCACATCTTTTCTGTTGCTGGGCAACAATCCAACTACAGTCTCAACAAAATATTGTATAGTAGTGAGGGTACATCCTAACTCTTGTATTCACTGCCCTGACGGATGAAGGATTCATGAGAAAGGATCTCCTCACCACCTTGTGTACACTGTCACCACTTTCAAAGACCCACAGACTCATGGATCATTTACCTAAATAAATAAATGAAGAAGTTTTGGTGTTATTAATTTAATTGCATACTCTTTATCTAGATTTAGGATATTGCTGAAGATCTGATCATATTTAGATCATATTTATGCAGAAATAGAGAAAATCCTACAGGATTCACGAATTTCTCTCACGTCTGTAGCTGTGTTTTGAGCCATTTGTCACTCTGGCCCTTTTCCCTAACTGATCAGGATCTCCCTGCAATCTATGCGAACATTCTTCACTATCAACATCATGTCCGAACTTACTGATGAAGCCTTCTGCATTTGTATGCAAATACATTGTTAAAATAGTGAACAACAAGACTCACAGCTCAGCCCGCTGGAGCAGATCACTAATTCCCAAACTGCATTCTGAGAAACAGTTTTACTTACCTCTTCAAAAACCTCTGCAGATCCATCAAACACAACTTCCTGCAAACAATCCACGCTGACTCCTGCCAATCAGACACAGTCCATCCAAATACAGGTGATTCCTGTCCCCCAGAATCCTCTCCAGTAGCGTCCGAACTACTGAAGTCAGGCTGACTGACCTGCAGTTCACAGGCTTGTCCTTGACAGCTCTTTAAACAGTAAAACAACATTAACCACTCTTCAGTCATTGCAGCAATCTTCAGTGGACCTCAACAATTTTCTCTCCACTTCCACAAAGCAGTGGGTCAGGCCCTGATGATTCCCTTAATGCAGGCCCTTAATGCAGTTTAGTCTACTGATGACTGCTCGCTTCTAATATGAATATCCTCCAAAGCAACTTCACGAGTTTGCATTATCCATTGAGCAACCATGATATTGGACCCGTAAGCACAAAGTAGAAATCATTGATAGATTCATGATCCCACCCATTCCCTGTGCCTCACGAAAAGGAGACCCTACTGTTCTCTATGGTGCCACTCTCTCCCAAGCCACACTGTTACTCCTAACGTAGCTACAGAAACTCTTGGCATTTTCCTGACCTGGAATTAGACTTGCTTCCCTCTTAAGAGTATTCTTAAGAAAATGTTATTCTTGTCAGGTGATGGGGTCCAAGCCTTCAAGAGTTGAGTGCACAAACACCGATCATCTCTGGGAGGGAAGTCACATGCTTCTTCATAAGCCTTCATGAAAGCGACCAGGATGGCAATGCTTGGTTGTTGGTAGGTAGGGTTTAAAACCTGACTTTCAGGAGCACTTGTGAGTTATGTTCCGACTGGACTCAGTCCTCAAACTGCTGGAGAACAGTGCAGAAAGAAAAGGTGCCGTTTTCTCCCGGTCGGGATTTGTTTTTCTTTCCAAGAGCTCCTGCAACGTCTTGTCACCCTGCAGCCTTATCCTTCAATCTCTGTGAATTATTGACAGAATGTGCATAAACATCTCTATCCAGCAGACCTATAATGAGCATCATGACTCCAGTATTTCTATTATTCTTTAATGTTTTTAATTGTACACAAGATTTTTTTTTCTATTTTATCGCTGAGCAGCAGTGAACCATCTGAATGGTCTAGCAGTGTTCTGTTTGAGAACTAGTAATGGAAGTCGCTCAAAAACCTCCCTCAACGTACTGTGAAGTGTATCCTAACAGGCCGATTCACTCTTTGGTGGGGATGGGGGCAGTTACTGCGCAGGACCAAAATCAGCTTCCAGAAGTTGTAAAATTAGTCTGCTCCGTCTTGGACTCGAGCCTCGGTAGCATCCAAGACATCGTCAGGTAGTGATGCATCAGAAAATCGACGTCAGCAATGCAGGACTTCCATCACCCAGGACCTGCCCTCTTCTCGTTGTTAAAGGCAAGAAAGAAATACAGAAGTCTGAAGGCGCATAATCAGCGATTCGGGAACAGCTTCTTCCTCTCTGCCATCCGATTCCTAAATGGACATTGTATCAATGACCACCTCACTTTTATAATATATATAATTTTTGTATTTGCAGCATATTTCGACATTTAAGTATGCATATATGCTTACTGTTATTGTTTTACTTGTTTTGTTTTTTTTTTCTATGTTTTCATGTATTGTATGAAACTGCTGCTGGTAAATTAACAAATCCGAATCAGGTTTATTACCACTGGCATGTGTCGTGGAATTTGTTATCTTAGCAGCAGCAGTTCACTACGATACATAGTATGGAAGGAAAAACAAAATAAAATAATAACAATTATAGTGTCCAAGGTTTCAATCCCCTTTTAGGAATCGGATTGCAGAGGGTAAGAAGCCGTTCCTGAATCGATGAGTGTTTGCCTTCAGGCTTCTGTACCTCCTACCTGATGGTAACAGTTTCCAAATTTCACAACACATACAGGTGTTTAAAAAAACCGATTCTGATTCTGATACAAGTGATTCTTGATCAGCTTGTTGAGTTGGCTGAGGAATGGCAAAAGGTTTTCACTCCAGATGAGTGAGGTGTGGCACTTTGTGAAAGTCATGTCAGAGCTGGACTTTATGATCTCAGCACTGTCTGTCATAGAAATTTTACTCCCCTCCATTGACTCCAGCTGCATTTCTAGCTGCCCCAGGAAAGCAGTTAACATAAACAAAAACCCTTTCCACCACGTCATTCTGTCTTCTCACACCCTCCATTGGGCAGCTGACATGAAGGAGTGTGAACACACAGCACCAGGATCAAGGACAACATGGTTCCTAATGTTTCTTAATTGTACGCAGGATGTTTTGTATTTTACAACACTTTAAAAAGTATTCATACCCACTTTGGAAGTTTTCATGTTTTATCGTTTTACAACATTAATCCACAGTGGTTTAATTTGGCTTTTTGACACTGAAAAACAGAAAGACGAGTTCGTGTCAAAATGAAAGTGATGTCTAAAAAGTGATATTCACCCCTTAAATATGGCAAACCAGATAGTCACTGGTGCAGACAATTTGTTTGAGAATTCATATAATTATTTAAATAGAAATCACCGTGTGCAGTCTGGAAGCTTCAATTAACTGTCGTAAAAATGCCAATTGCTGTTGCGTCAGTGTCTCATGTTCTCTTCCATTTTTATATCCCATGAGCACCTCATTTGTTCCGGCCTGCTTATACCTGCAGTGAACCTCCTTTTATATCTTCACCAGGGCCTCATCATCCAAAAGGACCGAAGATGTCTACATCTTTCAAATTTACCTTTTATTCAGTCAGACATATATAAGAATTTTACTCCCAACTTTTTGAAGCTTCCCACTTCCCAAGTTCACATTTGCCAGAAAACAGCCTGTCCTAATCCACACTTGACAGATTACTTCTGATTCCATTAAAACTGACCTTTCTCCAAGTTAGAATCTCACCCCGCACACCAGACCTAAACTGGTGCGTATCTACCGTGAAACAAATCACCTTGTGGTCACGAGATGTAATGTGTTCTCTACACAAACTTTTGCCACTGCTCTCTCTCATTCTCTAATCGCAGATCAGGTATCGCACTCTCTCCATTTGCAGTTATTTCCATGTTCATAACAAAATTGAATAGAACTCGGTTCCTCAATGGCCTACCAAATGTCAGTCAAAGAACTATTTTGGAATGCCACCGAATAATGGGTCTCTGGATATGTCCATCTACTCCCATTCACGCACAGAGACCTCGCAGTCTGAAGATTCTGGCCACAAACCCATCAAATGCGTCATCCATGTCACTAAGAGAGAGGTTAAAATGAAATGGTCCCAGCCCAGTCACTTCTGGAAAACCACGAGTTATTGGAAGTCAACCAGAAAGGTTTTACTTTGTTCCCAGTCTCTGTGATAGACAGCAGCTGACAGATGTGTGTAAGGGAACATTTTGGGATCTGCACAGAAGGGAAGATTTGCACCTGAACTGCAAGGGAACTAATGTCCCACTATAACACCAACCATATGTTTCTTGCGATCTACGATCTCTCTGCAAATTTGTTCTTCTAAATCCGTCGGGGTGTTGAGTTCTCTGTAATACAGCCCCATGAACGAGATCATAGCTTTTTTTGTATTCATCGGTTCCAAGGAAAACGCATCATGGGACGATTTTTCCAGTCTGGCCTGACTGAGCACAGCTGTACAATTTTTCCATGAATAGCAGCACCACCCCTCTTGCTTTAATCCCCCGCGATCTGTCGCGTCTAAAGCAATGGAAACTCGAAATATGGACCGGCCAGTTGTGTCCCTCCGCACCCAAGTCTCTCTACTGGCTACAATATCATACTTCCAGGTGTTCATGTACAGTACAGTTCATCGCAAAAAGCAACATTCCCAAAAGCGCCACCTGTGAGTTTCCACTGACAGCCAGACAGAATGGGACCCCATATTTCCACTCTCAGTTTTCTGCCGATCAGCCAATGCTCCACCTGCGCTATTAACTTCCCTGCATTTCCATGGAATCCTATCTTGCTAGGAATTTCCAATTACACCATATCTGCCTCATCTCGTTTGACTGTGAGCTTGTACTTACCGCAAAAATTGTAGTAGTTCTTTATTAGGCTGGATTTCCCTTTCAGGAACCCACGCTACCTTTGGCCTATCTAGTCATGTGCCTCCAGGTACTCCATGATCTTATCCCTAACGACCGTTCCCAACAAGTTTCTAAACACTGATGTCAGGCTAACAGGTCTATAGTTTCATATATCCCACCTTCCACCCTTCTTATACAGCAGAGTAACATTTGCAATTTTCCAGTCATCTGGTACTTCGCCAGAACCAATCGATTCTGGAAAGATCATTATTATCGCCTCCGCAATCTCTCAGCTACTTGGTTCAGATCCCTAGGCGGTCAAGTTGCCGGACATGAGGCTGCCTAACAAACAGAGAAGATTCTAGCATTGTCTGACTAGCAGAATGCAAAGTGTTTGAAGTAAGGGAGGCTTTTCTTGTTTGACTGCCGTGATTGGTGTTGTTCCACAGACGTCTGTGTTGGGACCGATCACTGCTACATTCTATGCCAGTGAATTGGATGATGGCTATGTCGCAGGGATAGCGGACGATATGAAGATAGGAGAAGGGGCAGGTAGATTTGTCGCAGGGTTTGCGGACGATATGAAGGTCGGTGAAGGGGCAGGTAGCTTTGTCTCAGGGTTTGCAGACGGTATGAAGGTCGGCTAAGGGGCAGGTAGCTTTGAGGAAGAAGAGAGGTTGGAAAAGGACTCAGCCACCTGAGGAAAAAAAGAGGAAAGGATTGGCAGATGGAGTTCAGTACCGGGACGTGTATGGTGATGCACTTTAAAAGACAGCCAATGATCCAAAAGTCTGAAACTCCTCCGCCTGCTCCAGCTCCATCGTCACACTTTAAACTGTATAATCTTCATACTTCTGATTTCAATGGTACTGTGGCATGGGTAGCAATGCTAAGGACACAACCCTGCAATACCTGTCATTTAACTTTGCACACATCTCCCTGAACTCACTTTAAGGATTATTGACCCTCTTCCTACCCATGACATTGGTCTCTAGATGGACCACAGCATCTCACTGTTCAGCCTTCACATCAGAATCTGGAGCAGAATCGGAAAATCTGACGCAAGAAATCTGCGTTTCCATCGTGGCTGTTCCATTTTCCCTTTCAACCCTCATCTCCTGCCCTCTCAGCGTCGCCCTTCCTGCCCTGTCTAAACAAGAATTTATCAACCTCTGCCTTAAATATACCGAATGACGTCTCTGGCAAAGAATAGCACAGATTGACAACCGTGGCTGACAAGAGAAGTCGAAGCCAGCATCAGAGAGGGAATAAAATACAACAAAAATAATTCCAGCAGTAGCTGACTAGCAGACGATGAAGAATGGGAAGAGAGGGGACTTTTCCGGCTGGCTGCCAGTGAGAAGTGTTGTTCGATAGACGACTGTGTTGTGATAATTCTTTCACGTTATATGTCAATGATTTCGATGATGTAATTGATGGCATTCTTACAACGGTTGCAGACAATACGGAGATGGGTGGAGCGACAGATAGTTTTAAGGACGGAGCGAGGCTGCAGAAAGACTGACAGATGAGGAAAATGGACAAAGAAGTGGCAGGTGGAACGCAGTGCCTGGAAGTGTATGGTCATTCACACTTGTAGAGGAAATGAAAGTGTTGAGTACTTTCTAAGTGGAGAGAAAATGCAAAACACGGACAAGCAGAGAACTGGGACTCGTTGAACAGCATTCCCTCAAGGTTATTTCAGGGTTCAAGTGTGTGATGATGAAAGAAAATGCGACATTAGCATTTATTTTAAGGTAGCTACAATGCAGGAACAAGGATGTAATGTAACGGCTTTATAAAGTGCTGGTGTGGCCTCAAACGGAGTATTCTGAACAGTTTTAAACCGCTTATCTTCAGAAGAATGTGCTGAAACTGGAGAGCGTTCAACGAGGTTCACGAACATGATTCCAGGTTCGATGGCTTCCGGTCTGCAATCACTGGGATTCAGAAGAATGAGGGGTGACCCGATTGAAACCTATCGAATGGTGAAAGGCTCTGACGATGCCCCGGGAAAGTAGAGGCGGATGAGCCTGACACCAACAGTTAACTTATTGTCAGACAGTCTAGGGGACAGGGTATAGAAGTATTTCAAAGGTATCAAATGTTTCAAATGTGTAGTTAATGTAAGAGAAATGGAAACAGAAACGGAAAACCCTCTTTCCGCAACCATCCACGAAAACAGAGGAGATTCCCAATGAATGAATTACAGTTAAATGCTAGCACCCCAAATTCTCTCCAGTTGACCCCACCCACGCAGAAACAGTGGTAAAGCAACCATCTCCCTCCCCACACCCACCAGTTAAAGAAAGCATCGGTGCCCTCCACCGAGCACTGAAACGTGCAGCAAAGCGTCAATAGGGACACAGACTTGCAGAACCCCAAAGAGTACACGTTCACCCGGTAATTCAACATCCCACAGCCTCTCCCCCCATCTCTTTCTCTCTCCCTCTTCTTCGCTCTCTCTCTCTCTCCCCCTCTCTCTCTGCCCCCTCTCTCCCCCCCTCACCCCCCCTCTCTCTTTTTCTCCCTCTCTAATACAGGAAAAATGGGTGTGCCGCTTTCACAGCGAGAAGGGGACACAACAAACAGCTCGCTGATTTAAGATGTTAAATGTCTGTTGTGTTGTTTGTTCCGAGCTCTGTGCCCGAGGAACTCGGGTCTCCGGGCACTCGGCCAGCAGCCAGCTCGCTGCTTTCGATCTTCCGTCTCCCACGACACACCGATTTCCTGCAACGGCACCGACCTCGACTCCACCCGCCTCCAGAGCCACGAAATCCCGGGATACTGAAGGCGCGCTGGTGTTTTAGCCCTCGTCCTTGGTATATCGAATAACGGCCAGTCGTCAGACTCCGAGAACGGGTCCCATTCTCGCAAAGTACCAAAGTCAGTTTGTAATTCCAGGTCGGGGTCTTCAAAAGCAACATGAGAGGGAAAATAGAGATATTAAAATAGAACAAGAGCTCTTTCCGAAGTCCCAAACAAGGAGTCGCCGTTAGGCGCCATCGTCCTCCTCAGCTCCACGTAACTGCGGATTTGAATGGGAATATGGTAAACTGGATTTGCAGCTGACACCTCGATACAAAGCATGAGTGGCAGTGAGGCAGATTATCGGAACCTGGAGATGAGTTTAGCAGCTGGATAAATGGGCTGACGGTTTTGCAGCTGGAATGTAATGAAGACAGATGAGAGGTGTTGCAATTTGCCGGGAACAACAGGGTCGGACTCAGGCAGTGACTGGTCGGGGATTGTGGTCTGCGAAGGGCAGAGGGATCCGGGAATACAGGTCCATAGTTCTGGGCAGGGTCATGAAGAGACCCTTTGCCATATTGGCGTTCATGAATTAAACTACTCAGTACACGAATTGGAATGTTATGTTGAATTTATGAAGGACGTAAGTGAGCACAATCCTGGAGGATTGTGTGTAGTTCGTATCATAGAAAACCTATAACACAATGCAGGTCCTTCGTCCAACATAGCTGTGCTGAATCTGTCCCTGCCATAGACCTATCTAGGCTTTCCCATAACCCTCCATTTTTCTAAGCTCTGTGTGTCTATCCAGGGTTCCGATCTACATATAAGAAGTATCAAGAAACTTGAACGATCAGAGCGAACATTTATAATGATGTTTCCAGAAGGTGAGGACCTGAGTTGGAGAGAAAGATTCAAAGGGTTTTTTTCGCACCTAAGCTGAGACTTTTCCCCCTCAGGTTGGGTGAGGCCTGAAAAAGAAGTCATCAGTTCGGGGTAAAAGGAAAAGGGTTTAAGAGTAAAAAGTAAAGGAACTTCTTTACTGAGTGGACAGTGTGAGTGTGGAATGAGACACCAGTGGAAGTGGTGAAATGAGGTTCCATTGAGACACTTGGACATGTACATGGACGGCAGGGATGGTCCTGGTGCCGGCCGAAAGGGCCGTCGGGAAACAGACTATCACACTCTGGAGGAGACGATGGTTATGTTGATGTGTGAAGAGTTTGATAACTCTACATCCAATCCCTAAGAATCCTCTCGAAGCTTGTCTAACCCTAACGTGACTCTACGTTTTCCAGGATTATCCACCGCCTTCTTAAATAACAGAATAAGATCGATCAGCGCTTTTCTGAGATCTTACTCGTGTTCCAGAGAGCACAAATATATTGGTCAAGTCACTAGTAATGTCATTTCCTGCCTCACTGAATAATCCGCAGTATATCCTCCCAGGCTATGAGTAAATAAACCACCTTACAGCCCGATAAGAGACCAAACACTACCTCCTTTGTGGTCCTGCACTTAGACAAATTTAAAAGGCATTGTGAGTAAGTACAGAATAGGAAAGGTTTAGTCAAAGACTCCAGCAGTAGGGAGCGCCTGTGCCCATGCGACTATTCAAGCTAACTCATGCTCAGAGGAAATGGCTCATACGCAGGCAGATGGGACAATTCTGTTGGGCACCAGTGCAGCCTGGAAGGGCCACTCTCAATGCTGAAACTGGAGGGTTTCATCCAAAACAAGTGCTGATAGTTTTATAAGGAAGGAGGGAGGGTGTAGAGTTGTGAATCTGAATGAACCGTATGTGGGATTTGCTGTAGAAATATTTGATTCAGCAGGTAGTTGTATAAGACTGATTATGGTTTACAACGCTTGTGGAAAACTTTTGAGTTGTGAGAAAGTATATTTTGTTCTCGCTCACGAAGAGTTGTCTGCTGCTGAGATTATAACGCAGTTCACTGAGGGTTTGTTTGTGGAATGATGGTAATGGTTTGATTAAAGAACAGTTTTTCAACTTGTGTGTCTGAACGGGTACGAGATTTAATATTCACAGTAGTTCTGGAACTGCTGCAGAATATTGACGAAGATGTGTATTTTTACATTGATAGGTTATGTCACGTTATTCAGCATACTGCGATGGAAGTGATTCCCATTACAAACAGAATTAATAGGAGAAAGGCTGTATCACTGTAGACTGTGGAGTGTGCAGAGGCGATTCGGGAGTGGGACAAGGCGTTTAGGAAAGTGAAGAAGTATCAGTGCCCCTGTAACCTTATTAAGTATAAAAGGGCAGAAGCCACAAGGGTGAGGAAAGTGGTGAAGATTGCGAAAAAGATTTTCTGTGGACATACTGTGACAATATTGCAGGGGATTGGTAGGTCAGACGTCACCAGGACAAGATGATACATGTCATTGTTTGGTCAGATAAATGGGGATGTCGGCATATTTCGGGGTTTGCCAATGAATCTAGTATTGCGGACGGGTATGGCGGAGCATCCAGCTTTGCGGATGTGCACAGCTTTAGGGGTATGTCAGCGAATGTGTGAGTACACACGGATTTCGTGGTGTCCGATGCTTTGGGGTGGTCACTGATTTGAAGGTTCAATGAGGGTTTTCTGGAGAGCACAGATTTCTGGGTGCAGACTGATTTGCACACAGCTGGGCGTGTTGGCGGATTTGGGGGTGAACACTAAACTGGATGAGCCGGGGCATCAGGAGATGTGTCGGATTTCAAGGATTTTCCGTTTATCCATACTTTAATAATCCATAATTTGTTCTTCCTAGTGGTTTAAATGGTGGCAACCTTTTGTGAACTGCTTGAAATGATTCTTGCTCTGGCACAATCTAATGCGCATGTGGGGGTGCCTCGTGATTTGGAGCTGCGACAAGTCTCGAAGTTATTTCATTTGTACGTTCAGACCTAATAAATGTAATTTGATTTATGCCCTCTGTTCTTGTCTTTATTCATTGTCCAGGCTCCATTTTGAGAAGTGTTGGAACTGTGCAGTTTGGGGAGACAGATGAGAAGGGACTAAACCAAGGGCATAAAGTGAATTGGAGATGGTCACGTGCATAGTCCGGCAGGGTCAGGCAGAGACAGTCGGTCTACCCACACACAGACAGACAGAGGTTTTTTTTTTTTGACGCCAGATGGATTCGAACTCGGGAATCTTCACTCCGAAGTCTGGCGTTGATCCCACGACAACATCAGCCGGCGTAGTGTTCGCGATTCAATGCAATTTCACAAGCTGCAATGGCATAATTCACTTAAATATTTTGTGTCTGATAAATGGATACCTTGAAGTGCATATTTACACTGGAAGCACATTTAATTGATAAGATAACTCGGACGGTTCAGTCACCTGCGATGGTACAAATTAGCTCCCAATGGTCTTCATATTATTTGAATAGTTTAATCGCCATCCGTCACCGCGGGAATTTCACCTGTCTGATGTAATCGATTTGTAAATAATTTAATATCTTTATTTTTAAATCTGTTGAAGTCTGTCCCCGTGGAGTCACTGAATTGTATTAAAAACCCGAGGCATCTGCTGCCTCAGCATTTCATTCCGAGAGATCGCGTGTAACACACGGGGGCCGGATCACTGGACAGAGAAAATGTCTGCATTCTTCGATATTTACTTAAGAGTGGATAAAATATTGTACGTGTTCATTGCCGTTGTTGGAGTTCCCGGTGAGTGAGCAGAGGGATTCATGTTTGGAATTTCTGATTGTTACCGGTGTGAACTTATTCCTGATCATTTTACCATCTTCCAACTTGATGATCATTGTACAAATATCCGTCAGAAATATCGATCCTATCAATTCCAGTTTCCGATTTTTCATATTCAATGACAAAGGGAACTAAACCTCTGTCTCTCCTCTAGCCCACGGGATCGACTCAAACACTGTTCTTGCCTTTAATGATATCTTGTCCAGATTTGTCGCAGTGCTGAGGACAGGTAGCTCTCCGAGAAGGTGTGACTGGGGGGGGGGGGACGGGTTCATTGTCAGGTTCACTGTTTCTGAGTTATTGATCAAAGAGAGCCTCTGGTGCTGTGCTTCGCGTCTCCCTGTGGAGTCTGTCACAATCGTAACCCGCTGCCTTTTGCTCAATAATTTGGTCTTCAACCCATCCGGTGTCAAGGGATCTGCTCGCGTGTGTTATCGAATTGAACTGCGGTGTGGAATTAATCCGTTAACTGAGCCACTCAGTCTCCATTTGCTAATACTGCTTCCAGTGTTTTCAAGCTGCTTCTCCCCTCTGTATCTCATCTTGGGAACATCAGATGCTGATTTTCCAGAGTCCTGGTCAGTCACGGTTAAGTCAGTGAAACCGGCCCCATCAGAGACTGGAATCGGGATCAGCAGCGATCGCTGTTGTTCATTCAGCTCGTTTATATCGCCGACGATTCCCCACACATTGCTTTATCTTCACACTGAAGAAAGCAGTTCAGAGATAGTGTGACCCGTGTCTGGTGCTGGATTAGCAGCCGTTCACAGACATCTTTAGCAGCAACTCGATCCGGTGTTAATTCTTGGAGACTGTGTCAAGTGTCTGTTTGTCCCCCTTTCTCTCTCCAGTGAATGTAGTGGCGATTGTGATCCTATCCCGGGGAAAGTGCGGCCTCTCGACCTGCACCACTCGCTACCTGGTGGCCATGGCAGCGGCCGATCTACTGACCATTGTCACCGGGGTCATATTGACTCGAATAAGATGGAATTACTTCCGGTGGAGTTTTCTGAGCATCACCCCTGTGTGCAGTGTTATCGATGTACTGAGCTACACAGCCACACACTGTTCTGTCTGGTTCACCGTCACTTTCACCTTTGACCGGTTTGTCGCCATTTGCTGCCGGAAGCTGAAAACAAAATATTGCACCGGGAAAACTGCGACTGTGGTTCTGACAACAACCGGTGTACTGTTCTGTCTTAAAAACGTTCCCCGATACTTCACACGGGAACCCTAGATGATCATCGACAATGTACCGTGGTACTGTGAACTCAGGGCCAATTATCTCACTGACCCCGGGTGGGTGGTATATGACTGGTTCGATACGGTTTTAACTCCGTTCCTCCCTTTCGCTGGGATCCTGCTGCTCAACGCTCTGACAGTCAAACACATTTTAGTGGCCAGTCGGGTCCGTAAGGGGCTGAAGGGTCAGAGCAAGGGGGAGAACCGCAGTGACGTGGAGATGGAGAGCAGGAGGAGGTCTATGGTTTTACTCTTCACCATCTCCGGCAGCTTCATCCTCCTGTGGATGACGGCGGTTGTAAATTTCATATATTATCAGGTCTCAGGGAAAGGATTCGTATTCAATGATTTTGAACTGATCTTTCACTACGTCGCGGTTTTACTGATGAACTGCAACTGCTGCACGAACACATTTATTTACGCAGTGACTCAGTCGAAATTCAGGGAGCAGGTGATCAGCGCGGTGAAATATCCGGTCACCTCGGTGCTTCAGTTCATTCATAAAGCCGCGACCTGAGTACAAGTCGGAGGCGGTTGTAGTGAGGGTTCCATCTCCTCACATTCACCCCCTGATCACCCAGGTGTTATTCCCGGCAGGTTATCGCATCGACCGGCTGCTCTGGAACGTTAGGATCGTGTATGATTTGTGAGGGACAAAGCTCCGTCCTGGAGACTCAGTACCGCATTGGACCTGCCAGATGTCAGTCAAAGACCTGCACCGAAACGCTGTCCAGCCATTGGTCTGTGCAATTGTCCATCCGTTCCTTTTGCGGCCTATCAACCTGACAACCCACAAAACGACGGCAAACTTGTAGAATGCTGGTTGTCTAATCCACTGTCAATCACTCTACTCTCCGCCTTCCCCTTGAATGATTTGTTAATGTAATTCGAAATGGGGCGGGGTTTGTTTAAAAGACGTTTGACAGATCAAATTGAATTTGGATTTCCACCACTAACTGGACTGGAGTGTGGTGCAGAGAATTAGAAAATAAAACCATCTGTGTTTCTTTGTTGAATACAATTCTTTCCCTTTTTGTTTTACTCCGTTCCCCCATGATGCTAACAATTATGCATTCTTCAGTGGTGTTTCCTTTAAGCTCATTATCCAAACAGTCTTGCTATAAGTAACACTCACAAAATTCTGGTGGAACGCAGCAGACCAGGTAACAACTATAGGGAGAAGCACTGTCGACGTTTTAGGCCGAGACCCTTCGTCAGGACAATTCTAATCTCAATAATTCTCTATCCCACCAAGCCCATAGCTTCTGATTTTCCGGGTGGAAGGTCTTTATCCACCGCTGGAATTCTATCAGCTTTTGTGACTCAACCTCCCCGTGCAGGTTGAGACCCATAAGAAGACCCATAGAAGTCATAAGAAGTGGGCCAATGTGTTTCTAACAGTAAATCTGACCGTCCGCGAGAATAAACTGTTTTAAAACTCATCAAATCCGAAAAGACATCTGAATAAATTAAAACTTTACACAGACAAATTTCTTCCACCCAGTGGAAGCCTAAAATGATGGCAACAAATTCTTCTCTTTGTACTGATATAATGGTTAGGAAGTTGTTTCGTTATCGTTACCTGTAATTAAGGCAGAGAAACAGCCAGAGGAACATCTCAGTTGTTATTTTTTTATTCTTCTGCAACAGTTAATATATCTTAAGAGTTTTTCAAAATACACTAATGAACCAACAGACTCTCGGATTACAGAATTCTTAGAGTTATTAAACTATGTGACCTAAAATCAGCTAGTCAGATGCAGAACAAGATGGGGTTTCAGAGAACGTGACATTGGGGAACATTGCGTAATCCCACAATCCCATCTTCCCAGCGCCATAAGATCCCAGCCACCTAAACTTGAAAGCGCTCTTCGTGTGATATTGCCAACCGTCCTCGAACACAAATTCAACAGGAATTTAATCTATTTGTCCAGTCTAATGAATCCAGTTTGTTAATATCAACTGCAAACTCCGCAATTACACTTGGCTCATTTCAACCAGTAAAGCTGAAACAGGGGACCACCTTATTGCGCCAGAACACTTCCGAACACTTTAATATTGAAGATGACGCTGATCTACAAGTCACACAGCCATAATCAAGAACAGATCCAATTAAACAAATGAACATGGCCCACAATGATATTCATGAAGCTGCCCAGAATACCCATATAGACAACTGAGAATATTTAATGTTATTATTTTCATTTATGGCGCTTCCATGCCAGCTGATTATCCATCCACATGCCTGGAAATCTTCCCGCTGTCACGTCTTGAAGAGTCTGACCATATCATTTCAAATCAACTGCATGCTTATTAATCCCATTTTTAAAACACAGAACTTGTTCATGTGCGACTGAAAACTTAAATTCTCATGTATTTGCCGACTGTTCAAAATTATTAGCTGCTAATTGGATCCAATATACAGTATGCTTGCAATTTATGCCTCTAAGCCATAGAGCTCCATCATCTGCATATAGTGATTTACACACCTCAGTGTCTGTTTCAGAGAGAATGTCATTAATCATAACATTAGATAATAAAGGGTTACAATTACGGCGTTGTGGGTTCCCACCCGTACCAGCACCGACCGTCCAAATGTAAAACTCAGAGAAAGCCTTGCAGTCTCCTGCTCAATCCTCATTTCCATAAAGCCATAAGACTTGGAAGCAGAGTCAGGCCATCCGGCCCATCGAGTCTGCTCCACCATTCACACATGGCTGATCGTTTCTTTCCGACCTCCTCAACCCCAGCTACCGGCCTTCTCCCCTGAACCTTTGATGCCATGTCCCATCAAGAAACAATCAATGTCTGCCTTAAGAACACCCAACGCCGTGGGCTCTGCAGCTGCATGTGGCAAGAAATTCCACAAATTCACCACCCTTTGTCTGAAAGATTCCCCGCATCTCTGTTTTGAAACGGCGCCCCTCTCTCCTGAGGCTATGACCTCTTATCCTAAACTCTCCCATCATTCTAATGGAAACATCCTTTTCATAATTCAGTCCAAAATCCTTCTTTCCAGAAATACCATATGCTTTTTTCAATATAAAAACACTGCAATTATAACACCCTTATTTAAGAGTGCTTTGTAATATCATTTATACAAATGTACAAGTTAATCCGGTAATTCTACCCTTCCAAAACCCAGTCTGCTAACACGAAATATTAATTTCTTCCCAGGAAATATAATTGAACCTCTCCATTAAGATGCTTTCCATAAGTTTACATAAAAGGGACATTAACTACTTAGGCCTTCAACTAGAACAATCAGACGATGAGATACCCGGGTTTAGTATCGGCACAACAAACTGATAATTAAACACTTCCACATCCCTGCCTATTGAATGAAATATTTCTATTACAAGCGCTTCACACCTTTCTTTCACATTCACAACCCTGTCACTTTCTTGTAAAACTGTCAACACCACCCCTCTACCAACTAACCTGTCACGACTAGTAACAAGATAACACGGCACAGGAAAAAATGTGCGAGCAGCCAATGCGGAGGATCAGAGGAGCGTGTGGATATCCAGAGGCTTTTCCCCAGGGCTGAAAAGGCTAACACGAGAGGGCACAGTTAGAATGTGCGAGCAGCCAGTGCGGAGGATCAGAGACCGTGTGGATAGTCAGAGGCTTTTCTCCAGGGCTGAAGAGGCTAACACGAGAGGGCATAATTTTCTTTGTTTACGGGCAGCGGATTGAGCCGGGAGCAGTGTGTCGGACTTGGGCTCAGAGGGCTTAGGCGGGAGAGGGCACAGCAGGCTTATCTTTTAGTTCTCGTTGTTATTTTCAGTTATTCGGTAAGTATGAGTGTGAGGGCAGCTTGTTGTTCTCGGTGTCGGATGTGGGAGGTCCTGGAGTTTCCGAGCCTCCCGGACGTCCACATCAGCGCCAGGTGCGCCGAACTGCAGCTCCTGAGCGACGGAGTTAGGGAACTGGAGCTGCAGCTCGATGACCTGCGCCTGGTCAGGGAGAGTGAGGAGGTGATAGAGAGGAGTTACAGGCAGGTGGTCACTCCGGGGCCACGGGAGGCAGATAGGTGGGTCACGGTCAGGAAGGGGAAGAGGCAGGTACTAGAGAGTACCCCAGTGGCTGTACCCCTTGACAATAAGTACTCATGTTTGAGTACTGTTGGGGGGGACAGCCTACCTGGAGGAATTGACAGTGGCCGGGCCTCCAGCACAGAGGACGGCCCTTTAGCTCAGAAGGGTAGGGAGAGAAGAAAGAGGACCATAGTAATAGGGGAATCGATAGTCAGTGGTTCAGACAGCCTGTTCTGTGGAGGTGATCGGGAGTCCCGGATGGTAGTTTCCCCCCCTGGTGCCAGGGTTCGGGACGTTTCTGATCGCGTCCAAGATATCCTGAAGTGGCAGGGTGAGGAGCCAGAGCTCGTGGTACATGTAGTACCAATGACATAGGTAGGAAAGGGGAAGAGGTCCTGAAACAAGAGTACAGTGAGTTTGGAAGGCAGTTAAGAAGAAGGACCGCAAAGGTAGTAATCCCGGGATTACTGCCTGTGCCACGCGACAGTGAGAGTGGGAAGGTGAATTAGGTGGAGGATTAATGCGTGGCTGAGGGTTTGGAGCAGGGGGCAGGGATTTAAAATTATGGATCATTGGGACCTCTTCTGGGGCAGGCGTGACCTGTTCAAGAAGGACGGGTTACACTTGAATTCTGGGGGGACCAATATTCTAGCTGGGAGGTTTGCTATGGCTACAGGGCAGACTTCAAACCAGTAAGATGGGGGGGGGGGGAATCAATTTGAGGAAACTATGGGAGAGGAGGTTAGTTCACCAGCAGGGCAAGTAAGTAGACAGTGTGTGAGGGAGGAAAGGCAAGTGATGGAGAAGGGATGCGCTCACCCCGAAAATGTAGGGGAGAAGAAAGAAAAGGATAATAAATATGAATGCACTGTTAGGGATAAAAAGAGAGGAGGAGGTGGAGAGTATCTTAAATGTATCTATTTCAATGCTGGGAACATTGTAAGAAAGGTGGATGAGCTTAAAGCGTGGATTGATACCTGGAATTATGATGTTGTAGCTATTAGTGAAACATAGCTGCAGGAAGGTTGTGATTGGCAAACAAATATTCCTGGATTTAGTTGCTTCAGGTGTAATAGAGTAGGAGGGGCCAGAGGAGGAGGTGTTGCATTGCTTGTCCGAGAAAATCTTATTGCGGTGCTTTGGAAGGATAGATTAGAGAGCTCCTCTAGGGAGGCCATTTGGGTCGAATTGAGGAATGGGAAAGGTGTAGTAACACTGATAGGAGTGTATTATAGGCAACCTAATGGGGAGTGTGAGTTGGAAGAGCAAATGTGTAAGGAGATAGCAAAAATTTGTATTAAACACAAGGTGGTAACTGTGGGAGATTTTAATTTTCCACACGTAGACTAGGAAGCTCATTCTGTAATAGGGCTGGATGGTTGAGAGTTTGTGAAATGTGAACAAGATAGTTTTTTGCAACAATACATAGAAGTACTGACTAGAGATGGGGCAGTGTTGGATCTCCTGTTAGGGAATGCGATAGGTCAGCTGACAGATGTATGTGTTGGGGAGCACTTCGGGTCCAGTGATCACAAAAACATTAGCTTCAGTATAATTATGGAGAAGGTCAGGACTGGACCTAGAGTTGAGATTGTTGATTGGAGAAAGGCTAACTTTGAGGAGATGCAAAGGGTTTTATAGAGAGTGGATTGGGTCAAGTATTTTTATGGGAAGGATGTAATAGAGAAGTGGAGGTCATTTAAGGGTGAAATTATGAGAGTACATAATCTTTATGTTCTTGTTAGGTTGAAAGGAAAGGTTAAAGGTTTGAAAGAACCATGGTTTTCAAGTGATATTAGAAACTTGGTTCGGAAAAAGAGGGATGTCTGCAATAGATATAGGCAGCATGGAGGAACGGAATTGCTCGAGGAAAATAAAGAATGTAAAATGAATCTTAAGAAAGAGATTAGAAAAGCGAAAAGCAGATACGAGTTTGGTTTGGCAAATAAGCTGAAAGTAAATCCGAAAGGTTTCTACAGTTACATAAAAAGCAAGAGGATAGTGATGGATAAAATTGATCCCTTCAAGAATCAGGGTGGTCAGCTATGTGTGGAGCCGTAGGAGATGGGAGAGATTTTGAACGATTTCTTTTCTTCGGTATTCACTAAGGAGAAGGACATTGAATTGTGTAAGGTGTGGGAAACAAGTGAGGAAGTTATGGAACCTATGACAATTAAAGAGGTGGAAGTACTGGCGCTTTTAAGAAAATTAAAAGTGGATAAATCTCCGGGTCCTGACAGGATATTCTCCAGGACCTTGAGGGAAGTTTGTGCAGAGATAGCAGGAGCCCTGACAGAGATCTTTCAGATGTCATTAGAAACTGGGATTGTGCCGGAGGATTGGCGTATTGCTCATGTGGTTCCATTGTTTAAAAAGGGTTCTACCAGTAAGCCTAGCAATTATAGACCTGTCAGTTTGACATTAGTGGTGGGTAAATTAATGGAAAGTATACTTAGAGATAGTATTTATAATTATCTGGATAGACAGGATCTGATTGGGAGTAGCCAGCATGGATTTGTCAGTGGAAGGTCATGTTTAACAAACCTTATTGAATTTTTTTAAAGACGTTACAAGGAATGTTGACGAGGGTAAGGCAGTGGATGTAGTCTATATGGACTTCAGCAAGGCCTTTGACAATGTTCCACATGGAAGGTTATTTAAGAAGTTTTAGTCGTTAGGTATTAATTCTGGAGTAATAAAATGGATTCAACAGTGGCTAGATGGGAGATGCCAGAGAGTACTGATAGATAATTGTTAATCGGGATGGAGGCCGGTGACTAGCGGGGTCCCTCAGGGATCTGTTTTGAGTGCAATGTTATTTGTAATATACATCAATGATCTGGATGATGGGGTGGTAAATTGGATTAGTAAGTATGCCGATGATACTAAGGTCGGAGGAGTTGTGGATAATGAGATGGGTTTTCAAAGCTTGCCAGGGAGATTTGTGCCGGTTAGAAGAATGGGCTGAACGTTGGCAGATGGAGTTTAATGCTGAGAAGTGTGAGGTTCTACATTTTGGCAGGAATAATCCAAATAGAACATATAGGGTAAATGGTAGGGCATTGAGGAATGCAGAGGAACAGAATAACAGTGCATAGTTCCCCGAAGGTGGAGTCTCGTGTCGATATGGTGGTGAAGAAGGCATTTGGAACGCTGGCCTTTATAAATCAAAGCATTCAGTACAGAAGTTGGGATGTAATGTTAAAATTGTTCAAGGCATTGTTAAGGCCAAATTTGGAATATTGTGTACAGTTCTGGTCACCGAATTATAGGAAAGATATCAGTAAATTAGAGAGAGTGCAGAGACGATTTACTAGGATGTTGCCTTGGTTTCGGCAGTTAAGTTACAGAGAAAGGTTGACCAAGTTAGGTCTCTATTCATTGGAGCGTAGAGGGTTGAGGGGGGATTTGTTCGAGGTATTTAAAATTTTGAGAGGGATAGATAGAGTTGACGTGAATAGGCTGTTTCCATTGAGAGTAGGGGAGATTCAAACGAGAGGACTTGATTTGAGAGTAAGGGGGCAGAGTTTAAGGGAAACACGAGGGGGTATTTCTTTACTCAGAGAGTGATAGCTGTGTGGAATGAGCTTCCTGTAGAATTAGTAGAGGCCAGTTCAGTTGTGTCATTTAAGGTAAAAATGGATAGGTATGTGGACAGGAAAGGAGTGGAGGGTTTTGGGCTGAGTGCGGGTAGGTGGGACTAGGTGAGATTAAGAATTCGTCATGGACTAGGAGGGCCGAGATGGCCTGTTTTCGTGCTGTGATTGTTATATGGTTATATGACCTGACTGCACCACAACACAATCTTAAAGCCTGCTTGTATCACACCCAAACAAAATAAAATTGAATATGAAGGTGATTGATAAACCACAACCATAATCAAGAACAGATCTAATTAAAGAAATGTTAATGGTCATAAATGATTTTCATGTAGCAGCCCAAGAATATCCACATTGACGCCTGAGAATATTTAATGCGCCTTTATATGTATCAGTTATTTTACTGATTTGGTGCTTCCATGTCAACTTCCGTCCACACGCCTGGATCTCCTCAAGAGGACTGACACGTCCTCAAGAGTTTGATCATATACTTTCAAATCAAATGTAAGTCTACTAATACTGTTTGTAAAGCATAACTTGTTTTTAGATACTGAATGCTTAAATCCCATCTATTTGCAGACTGTTCAACCTTATTAATTGATAATGGCATCCTATATACATTAAAATTAAATTTTCTACCTCTAATCCATGAACCTCCATCATCTGCATATACTGATTTACACGCTCCAAAACCTATCTGAGAGAAAAATAGGATTAATTATAATATGACATAATAAATACTGCCTTGTGGGATCCCAATCTCGATGTCATAACAACCAGACTATAACTTGCCCACCTGTATCTGACACAAGACGGCCAATAAAGTAAACTCAAAAAAGATTAGATAATCAAGCCCTTCATCTAGATTTCCATTATTTCATAAAAAAGTATTTTCTTCCATAAATACCATCTGCCTTTTTGAATAGTAAAAATACTGTTGTTTCAAAATCTACATATCACTGTGCTTTCTTAATATCACCTTCCAAACAGAAAAATGAATTCTGTGCCATACTTGCCCTCCCATACCTTTACAAGACGTCCAAATAAAGACAATCAGAAAAAAATGTACAATAGCCCCCTCAATTGCATTTCCAAAAATAATCAAAAATCCGTCGTTCAATAAATATAATTTCCCTTTTCAATATTAAAAATATTGCTATTACAACATATTTATTTAACTGTGCTTTCCTAATATGACCTTCCAAACCCAAAGCTGATTCCAATGTTACTTTACCCTTCTGAATCCCCCTCTGATAAAACATGAAATCACCTCTTTTATCAAAAATATAATTCAAACCCTCGATTACCATACATTCCACAAGTTTGCATAAATGAGACGTTAATGATATTGGCCTATAACAAGGAGGATCAGACGGGGAGCTCCAAGTTTTAGAATGGACGCTACTACAACCAATTTCCATGAGGAGAGTAGATGGCCAAACCTCCAAATGCGATTCAGAAAGTTAATATATTCGCAAAAGAAAATTACACACATACCTGTTGAATCAAGAATTTCTACTACAATTTCCTCAAACAATTTATTCCCATTCATAACTCTATACCCTGCCCCTTTCCTTATAAAACTGGCAACACCACCCCTCTACCAACTAACCTGTCAAGCCGAACGACAATATAATCCTGCATAGGAATAAAAACTTAAAATGTACAGGTTTCTTGAACAGATATAACATCGAAAGAATCTGACAAATCAGGAACAAACTTCTTAAAGTTTTGACCATTATAACTCTGAAATCTCGCATTTCATTCCAATATTTTCATTCCTATTGTGTATGTTCACAAGTACACTGCGATACAGATACCCTACGGAACAAAACTACATTTGCCCACTACACACCAGTTACACCAAGATACCTTTCTGCAGCTTTCACAATAATTTTAATTTCCTCAGTAGGATGAGATGTCTGAGCAGTACAATTTTTTATAAACATTGGTTATAAACATCACAAACTTTATTTTATCCAGCAGTGAAGTACCTTTGGTGAGGAAACCGTGATGCCGGCATATATCCACGGACGTCACAGTCTGTTCCTTGAGTGGGATCACTTTATCCAGTTTACCTGCTCTGCTTGCTGTTACTTGTCCTTGAACTGTCCCTTCTGCTCACTGTGTTGTTCTGAACCAATTGAACTGGTCACTTCATGCCTTACTAAACAAGCCCTTCTGCCGACACAAAGAACACATCCCTCCATTCTCCTCACATTCACGTGGTATATAATAGCCTCTATCACATCTGCCTTCTCCACCATCCCTGACATTCACTCCAGACACCCACCACTATGGGAATGAAAAACAAAACTTGAAACGCAAATCTTTAAACATTCGGAGTCAGGTTTTTAACATCATTGTCTTTTCTAACAGTTTTTTTTTTCCAACAGCAGCTGTGCAGAGAAAAGATACAAAATTACTCTAAATTACAAAATATTTAAATAGTGCAAAGAGGAGCAATGAGGATGTTAGGATTTGTTCTCCCTTTCTCCTCTTTATTCCCTCTGGCATTGGACATTTCCTCCTTAGAGAAAAAAATCCCGGCTGTCCACTCTGTCTGTGTCTCTCACATTCCTGTAAACTTCTGTCAGACCTCCCTCAGCCTCTGCGGCTTCGGAGAAAATTACCCCAGATTGTCCAGTCTCACTTTATCCAGGCAGCATACTGTTAAGCCTCTTCCACTCACCATCCAAAACCTCCGCATTATTCCTGTATTCGAATGCAATTTTCTAGACGCAACCTAACTGCCTGACACTGGAACCAGTATCTGGAGTTGTGAACTCGGATTCCAAGATCTCTCTGTGGATCAATACTGTCCAATCTCGCTCCATGTATATAACAGCAAGGGGTTAACGCTGAGCCTTTATAAGATGCCAGTCAGGCCACAATTTAAGTATTTTCAACAGTTTTGGGGTCCCATATCTCAGAATCGATGTGTTGTCATTGGAGAGAGTCCAAAGGAGGTTCAGAAGTATGGTTTTGGGATTGATGGTGTCAACATATGAGGACAATTTGGCATCTTTGAACATGTACACCCTGGAATTCTGAAGAATGCAGAGGGTATTTCATTGAAACCTGCTGAATGTTGAAAGGTGGATGTGAGAGGATTTTACCGATGGTGGGACTATCGAGATCGAGAGAGCACATACACAAAAATGAGGAGCCACCTTTTCAAACAGAGATAAGGTGGATTTTTTTTATTAGGCAGGGTGTATTGAATCTGTGGAATGCTCTGCCACAGACTGCAGTAAAGGCCAAGTCTGTCAGTATTTTGAAGGAGGAAATTGAAAGTTTCCTGGTCAGTCATCGCATCAGAGGATATAGTGAGAGGTCAGGTGTATGGAATTGACCCGGGATATGCCATGACAGGAAGGCAGCAGACTCGATGGGCTGATCGCCCAATTCTGCTCCTATGACTTATGGTCTTATGGGCACATGCGCACTGAATCATGATGGGTCTTCTCTGCAGTCTTCTCATTGAAACCTAACGAATGTTGAAAGGCCTGGATAAGGTGGATGTGGGAAGGTATTTCCTGTGGTGGGGCACAGCCACAAAGTTGTGGGGCCACAATTTCAAACAGAGGTAAGCAGCTTATTATTTTAATTAGCCGAGGTGTATTGGATCTGTGGAATGCTCTGCCACAGACTGTGGTGGAGGCACCTTTCCATCCTGGCTGGCTCAGTGGGCTGAACGGCCTAATTATGTTCCTATGCCTTATGGACTTATGAACACAAGCCCCCTCAATCATGATGAATCTCCTCTGCACTCTTCCAGCACAAAACATCCTTTCTACAGAATGCTAAGCGGAACTGAATGTAACTTTTCAAGAACGTTGTCAAGTCAGGCAGCATCTGTTGAGGGGAATAGAGTCGATGGTTGGGACAGAACCCCTCCCTTACGGCACAAACACAGGGCCTTTGGCCCAACCTTCCCATGCTGTCCTCCTGTCAATTTAAACTAATCCCTCTGCCTGTCTTTGACACAGAACACAGAAATCTACAGCAAATTACAGGCTCTTCAGCCCACAATGTTGTACCGACTATGTAACCTACTCTAAAGACTGCCTAGGATTTCCTGATCGTATATCCCTCTATGTTTCTAAGCTCCATTAACCTATCTAAGAATCTCTTAAAATATCCTATTGTATCCACCTCCACCTTCGCTGCCGGCAGCCCATTCCATGCACCCACCACTCCCTGTGTAAGAAACTTGCCCCTGACATTCCCTTGGAACCGACTTCCAAGCAGCTTAAAACTACGTTCCCTTGTGTTAGTCACTTCAAGCCTGGGAAAATGCCTCTGGCTATCCACATGGTCAAAGCTTCTCATCATCTTATACACCTATATCAGGTCACCTCTCATCCTCCGTCGCTCCAAAAGGGAAAGGCCAAGTTCACTCAATCTATTCTCATAAGGCATGCTCTCCAATCCAAGAGGAACATCCTTGTAAATCTACTCTACACTCTCTATAGTATCCACATCTTTCCTGTAGTGAGGCCACCAGAACTGAACACAGGACTCCCAAGTGGGGTCCAACTAAGTCCACAGCCCTGTCGTGTTGGGGTACAATTACTTATGTACTGGTTAAGAGAAATATACCTCACAGATTTTGAATTCAATTCCACTGTTGATGAAGGCCATCACACCAGACTCCTTCTTAAAAACACCGCCAACCTGCGCAGCAGCTTTAAGTGTCGTATGGACCCCAAGATCTCTCTGACGCTCCACACTACCAAGAGTCTTACCATTAATATTATATTGTGTTTAAATTTGACCTGCTGAAATGTACCACTTCACATGTAACTGGGTTTAACTCCATCTGCCACTTCTCAGCGCAGTTCTCCTACCTATCTATTATCTTATTTATTTATTTTTTTATTGACGGAATGACGCAATACAGAATACGGAATGCATTACATTTTCCTCCGTTTTGCTTTTATATCTTATCCCTAAACAATAGCCCCAGCTTTGTGCATTCTGGGATTTGTAGTCATGTCCTCGCCTTCTCTATCGCTCCCTGCAAAAACGTTTTTTTCTCCGCCACGACAGACGTCACCGAAACAGACCCACCGAAGCGCGAAGGGGAATCACACCCGTCCTTGTGGGCGCCGAGGCCGGCGACACCGACAGAAGCGACTCGCTGATCTCCGCCATGGCGATGGAGCGGAAGAGGAGGGGCTGATCATGGGCAGATATCCACCAGCCTATAGCAGCTCAGATACAACACTGACCCCTGCTGTCATTGCCTGCAGTACCTGCTGGTCAAATGGGAACTCACACGGTGATTAGTTGTTGTGAACGTCAGTCAGCCTTCCAGTCTTTTTGAGCTTGAGTTTGGATTTATATCAGGACAGGAAGCAAATTGCGAGAAATGTAAGTTTTTATGTGATGATGCATCGTTCTCCGAGTGACATTATTAAGAATAAAAGGGCGCAGGCCGTGCTGAGAAAGGTGGTGATTTACTGGAGGTTATATACAGATAATATTGGAAGGGATATTAAACTTGGAGAGGTTTGGCGTATGATTTAGAAAATGGGGGAGGGGGGGATTTGTGGGGATCATACTATTCCAGTGATGATTAATGAGGGCAAAATGATTGTTACTGAAACAGGGAAGGTTGTGTCACTGTATTTGTATATAATTTGTATATAATTCTCTTCTGTGAAAATATGAAATTTTGGAAACGGGCGTGGAGGTTAGGCTATGTCCGTTCCTCATGGGAAATGGCAGCAATTGTGCATATTCGAAAACCTGGGAGGTTTTGCTATGGGCCTATATCGTGAATGTCTCATTTATATAAACTGATGGAATGTATGGTAATCAAGCGCTTGAGTTATATTTTGGAAAACAGGTTGTATAGCGTTTGATTAGAGATTAGAGAGGATTTTGGAAGGGTATGTGCTTTACAAATAGGATTAATAGACTTTCACTTGATTTTAAATTATATGATTTATTGATTTTAAGTTATATGACACTTCTTGAGAAGTGTCAGTGGTAAGATTTCTCAGTATGTGGATGGATAATAAGCTGACGTGGAAACACCTATCAGTAAAATAATTGATAAATGTAAAGGAGCTTTAAATCTCCTCAGACATCTATGTGGGTATTCTTGGGTGCAACATGAAAATCTTTGTTTACCAATTATATTTGTTTAATTTGATCTGTTCTTGATTATGTCTTTGTGGCTTATGGTTCAGCTTCATCTTCAAATTTAAAATATTGGTATGTGATACAATTACAGGCTTTAAGATTGTGTTCTGGTGCAGTAATGTCGTCTCCTGTTTTGGCTTTACTGATTCCAATGGGACAATTGCCCTCAAAGTCACAGAGGTTCAAGTTGATGTCAACATACTGGATTAATTTGCGTGGGCAAGGAAATGATCATCCTGTTAAAGGTGTGCTAGAGGACGGTTGGGGACATCACAAGAAGAGTGTGTTTTGTTTTGGGTGGCTGGGTTCTTATCACACTGGTTATATGGGTGTATTTGATGATACAATATGTCCCATTGTAGCTTTCTCTGCAACCCGACATTGTTTTTCCAATGGTTTCAGTTGATTTTAGGTTACACGATCGGATTCGGTTCTGCCTGAGAGTCTGTTGGTTCATCGGTATATTAATGAAAGTTATTATCATACAGTAACCATTTTTACAGATGAATCAAAAGATAATTTAACTGGCGATGCTGGTGTGGCTGTTTTTGTGTGACTGTAATTCAGGGAAATGATAAAGAAATACGGCCATAGGAATTAGAAAAAGATTTTGTAATAATAATACTGATACTGAAAAGGGAAGTGATATATTACAGAAAGAAGGACTTTTGATTAAATTATGGCAATTAGGAGTGAGGGGAGATAGTATGATTTTTCAGAGTTCTTTTTATTTGGACGGACTGTGCAAGTATGTGTCGGCGTGTTCTGTTTGTGTTTCTATGGACAGAGACTGGGATCCCACAGGGCAGTATTTGTAGCCCTTCATTATTTAATATTATGATTACTGATATTTTCGCTGAGATGGATACTCTGGTTAAATCACAATATACAGATGATGTAGCTTTATAGATTAGAGGTAGAAATTGAAATTTACAATTAATAGGTCAAACGGTGGGCAAATTGATGAGGATTTTAAGCTTTCAGCCTGTTGGTTCATCAGCATATAAATTAAAGTTATTATCAGACAGTAACAATGTTTTACAGATGAATCAGAAGATAACTTAACTGGGGATGTTGGTGTGGCTGTTTTTGTGTGCCTGAATGGCAGATAAATGATAAAGAAATGACTTGCAGGCATTTACCAGCAAAGGAAGTTGAACTCTTTGCCAACGGTTTAGGCTTAGAGTGGGTGGAGGACATTGGTCCTTACAATTTGTTCAGAATATATTTCGGCTTTGATGAGTCTTAAACAGGTCATTCTGGCAGTAGGTTAGAGTGACATTTGGAAACTCATATGTAAAGTTAGATTTATATGTCTACACATTATGGGCTCTGCACATCACACTGTTGAGGGAAATGATGGGGTTGACTATTTAACAACAAAAGTTGTTAAATGCTAAGCTGTGGATATAGACCTTCCACTTAGCAAATCAGAACCGAAAGGGTTGGTAGTGTTACGAATTAGGGGCTTACGCCAAGACTTGTAGGATAATGGACATAAGGACAATCACCTTTACAGAATACATAAACGTGTTTGGTTTATAGAAGAAGGGCTTAAAACAAGGGAAGGAATGATATTGACACGACTTAGAAATGCCCACACTATGCTTAATTATGCCTTGTATCTAATTAGAAAACTTCATTTTGAGTCGTGTACGTTTTATCATTATGAAACTGTCGTAACACATACTATTTCAATGTGAAGCGTACAATGCTGAAGAAAAATCAAATGCAGTCTTCAGTACAATCTTCGGGAGGGTAGATAGTTTTTAGAAAAAACTTTATTAATTTATGAGACTGACTTCAAATTAACTCGCAGTTTGAGCTGGAAAAGGATGTTGTCAGATCACAAGAGGGCATTTGTTGAATGCCTATGAACCGGCTTTTTAGAACATCTTGTGTGTGGGCCTACTCGGGTAAAGGCTATCTTAGATTGGGTGTTGTGACCTTATTCGGGAGCTTAAAGTTAAGGAACTTGTTGGAAGTAGTGATCATAATATAATTGAATTCATACTGCAATTTGAGAGGGAGAAGCCTACGTCACATGTATCAGTCTCGGAATGGAATAAAGGGAATTACAATGGCATGAGAGAGGAACTTGCCCGAGTGAATTGAAGGGGAATTCTGCGGGGATTATGGCTGAACTGAGGTGGCCGAAGTATCTGGGAAAGTTTACAAGGTGCAGGATAGACATGTCCCACAGAAAAAGTTCTCAAATGGCAGGTCTAGGAATCCGTAGATGACAAGGGAAGTTAAGGATTGTGTTAAACCGAAGAAAGTAGCAAAATGAGGTAGCAAAGGTGAGTGGGATGTTGGATTATTGGGATGCTCTTAAAATCCAACAAAAGGCAACGAAAAAAGCCATAAGAATGGTCAAGTCGAAATATGAGGGCAAACTGGCCAATAATATAAATCAGGATACTAAAAGTTTAGTTTTCAGTTACATGAAGAGTGAAAGGGAGATGAGAGTTGATACTGGACCACTGGAAAATGATGCTGGTGAAGAAGTAGTGGGGGACAAAGAAATGGCAGATGAACTTAATGAACAATCTTCAATGTCTTTTCCGGTCAGCACTTGTCCCATTTAACCTGTCTCATTACGGGTAGAGTTTCGGACCGGGGGAGCTCAGGATCCACCGCCCGCAGCTGCTGCTGCATCACCGGTGTTTCTGTTCGGTTGACGGATGCGGTGAACAAGTTAAAATTAATCGATCGATAATTCTCATCTCGTGTTTATTTCACTCCATAAAACCATAGAACACTACAGCACAGAAAACAGCCCATTCGGCGCTTCTAGTCTGTGCGGAAACTTTATTCCGCTCGTCCCATTGACCTGCACCCAGTCCGTAACCCTCAACACCTCTCCCATCCATGTATCTGTCCAATTTATTTTTAAAACAAGAGTGAGGCCGCATTTTCCACGTCAGGTGGCAGCTCATTCCACACTCCCACCACTCCCTTGAGAGAAGAAGTTCCTCCTAATGTTCCCCTAACCCTTTCCCCTTTCACCCGAAAGCCATGTCCTCTCATATTTATTCTTCCTAAGTGGAAAGAACCTACATGCAGTTACTGTCTATTCACCTCATAATTGTATATACCTCTATCAAATCCGCCCCCCCATTCTTCTACGCTCCAAGGAATGAAGTCCTAACCTTTTCAATCTTTCCCTGTAACTCAAGAAGACCTGAAGACCTGGCACCATCCTAGTAAATCTTCTCTGCACTCTTTCAATCTTACTTCTATCATTCCTATAGTTAGGTGACCAGAACCATAAATAAGACTCCAAATTTGGCCTCACCAATGCCTTCTTCAACCTCACCATAACATCCCAACTCCTATAGTCAGCACTTTGATTTATGAATGCCAGAATGGCAAAAGCCTTCTTTACAACCCTGTCTACTTTCATGGAATTATGTACCAGTACTCCCAGATCCCTTTGTTCCCCCGCACTCCCCAGTGCCCTACCATTTACTGTGTATGTCCTACTTTGGTTTGATCTTCCAAACTGCAACACATCACGCTTTTCTGCATTAAATTCCATCTGCCATTTTCTGGCCCGTTTTTCCATTGGGCTAATTGCATAATGAATTTTGATGACCTTCTCAAGATCACCCAAACCTTCTACACATTTAACCCCATGCTCCTTCTGACCAACCCACTGGATCTGGATCCTTGCCCCCTGCACATCTAGTTTAAACCCCCCCGAGCAGCACTGGCAAACATTCCTGCAAGAATCTTAGTACCCCTCCACTTCAGATGTAGACCATCCCTTCGAAACAGCTCCCAATGTCCCTGGAACAAAGACCAATTATCCAAAATCCTGAACCCTTCCTTCCTGCACCATGCTCTCAGCCTCGTATTAATGTGCATAATCATTCTATTCTTCGCCTCACTCGCACGTGGCACAGGTAGCAATCCCGAGATTGTCACCCTGGAGGTCCTGCCTTTCAGCTTCACTCCTAACTCCCTGAACTCTCTAAGCAGGACCCCCTCACTCACCTTACCTACATCGTTGGTCCCTACATGGACCACTACATCTGGGTTCATGCCCTCGTTCTCAAGAATAGCCTGCACCCGATCTGAGATGTCCCAAACCCTGGCACCAGGGAGGCAACATACCATCCGAGACTCCCAATCTGCCCAACAAGATCTCCTGTCTGTCCCCCTGACTATAGAATCCCCTAAAACTATCGCTCTCTTCTCTTCCCTCCTCCTCTTTCTAGTTGAGGGTTCAACCTCTGTGCCAGAGGCAGGACCAATACAACTCATTCCTGGTAGGTCATCCCCATCAACAGTATCCAGTACGGTATACTTATTGTTAATGGGAATGGCCGCAGGGGTGCTCTGCTCTCTCTGCCTGCTCCCCCTGCCTCTCCGGACCGTCACCCATCTGTCTACTTCTTGGATTTTTGGTGTGACTACCTCCTGATAACTCCTATCTATCTCTGCCTCTGCCTCCCGAATGATCCGTAGTTCATCCAGCTCCCGCTCCAACTCCCTAACTCGGGCTGATAGGAGCTGCAGCTGGACGCACCTTTTGCAGGTGTGGTCATCAGGGACAACTGTGTTGTCCCTGACTTCCCACATACTACATACGGAGCACACCACTGCTCTGACTGTCTCCCCCATACCTGAACTGGAGTAATAGAATAAGTCTGAAAAGCACCGAGCGACCTGACCTTCTACTCCTCAGCGAGCAATCACACAGGCTTACCGAAGTCCCCTTACGCCGAAGCCCACTTAGCCAAAGCCCAGGACTCTGCTGCCCGCTCGGAAAAGAAGTCCTGCCTTTTAAAGTGCGCGCTCGACGCTGATATCACTCGCGCCTGCGCAGTTCCCACTCCTCCACAGGTATTGACCAGGTAGGCTTAAATCCTACCTACAACGGTCGAATTCTCTGAGCTCCCAGCTGAATCACAAGCTGTCACTTCCTCCTGATTCAAAACTCGTTCGAAACTCATCGGCCCACTTCTTATGAGTTTTATGGATCTTCTCATGGGTTTCAACCTGCACGGAGAGGTTGAGTTACAAAAGCTGATACAATTCCAGCGGTGGATAAAGACCTTCCCCCCGGCAAATCAGAAGCTAAGTGGTTGGTGGGATTGAGAAGTATAGAGATTGTAATTGTCCTGACGAAGGGTCTCGGCCCGAACCGTCGACAGTGCTTCTCCCTTTAGTTGCTGCCTGGCCTGCTTCGTTCCACCAGCATTTTGTGCGTGTTACTTCTAGCAAGACTGTTTGGATAACGAGCATAAAGGAAACACCACTGCAGAATGCATAATTGTTAGCTTTATGGGGGAACGGAGTAAAACAAGAAGGGAAAGAATTTTATTCAACAAAGAAACAGTGCAGGTTTTATTTTCTAATTCTCTGCACCACACTCCAGTCCAGTTAGTGGCGGGAATCCGACTTTAATTTGACCTGTCAAACGCCTTTTAACCAAACCCCGCCCCATTTCGAATTATATTAGCAAATCATTCAAGGGGAAGGCGGAGAGCAGAGTGATTGACATTGGATTAGACAACCAGCATTAATCACCGTCGTTTTGTGGGCAGTCAGGTTGATTCGCCGCAAAAGGAACAGATGGACATATGCACAGGCCAATGGCTGGGGACAGTTCGGCGGTGTGTCTTTGACTGACATCCGGCAAGTCCAATGCGGTACTGAGTCTCCAGGACGGCGCTTTGCCCCTCACAAAACAGACACTATCCTAACGTTCCAGAGCAGCCGGTCGATGCACAACCTGCCGGGAATAACACCTGGGTGATTAGGGGGTGAATGTGAGGAGCTGGAATCATCACTGCAACCGCCTTTGGATTGTGCTCAGGACGCGGCTTTATTAATGAACTGAAGCACCGAGGTGACCGCATATTTCACCGCGCTGATCACCTGCTCCCTGAATTTCGACTGAGTCACCGCGTAAATAAATGTGTTCGTGCAGCAGCTAAAATCCATCAGGAAAAACCCGACGTACTGAAAGATCCATTCGGAATCATTGAAATCGAATCCTTTTCCTGAGACCTGATAATATATGAAATTTACAACCATTACCATCCACAGGAGGATGAAGCTGCCGGAGATGGTGAAGAGTAAAACCACAGACCTCCTCCTGCTCTCCATCTCCGGGTCACTGCGGTTCTCCCCCTTGCTCTGACCCTTCAGCCCCTTACGGACCCGACTGGCCACTAAAATGTGTCTGACTGTCAGAGCGTTGAGCAGCAGGATCCCAGCGAAAGGGAAGAACGGAATTAAAACCGTATCGAGCCAGTCATATCCTACCCACCAGGGGTCAGTGAAATAATTGTCCTTGGTAATACAGAGCCACGGTACGTTGTCGATGAACACACTAGGTTCCCGTACAAAGTATCGGGGAATGTTTCTCAGACAGGACAGTACGCCGGTTGTTGTTAGAACCACAGCCGCAGTTTTCCCGGTGCAATATTTTGTATTCAGTTTCTGGCAGCAAATGGCGACAAACCGGTCAAAGGTGAAAGTGACGGTGAACCAGACAGAACAGTCTGTAGCTGTGAACATCTGTACATCGATAACACTGCACACAGGGGTGATGCCCAGAAATCTCCATGGGAAGAAGTGCCATTTGATTCGAAACAAAATGACGTTCGTGACAATGGCCAGTAGATCGGCCGCTGCCATGGACACCAGGTAGCGAGTGGTGCAGGTAGAGAGGCCGCACTTTCCCCGGGACAGGATCACAATCGCCACTACATTCACTGGAGAGAGAGAGGGAGAGAAACAGACACTGGGCATTACTTGACACATTCTCCGGGAATTAACACCGGATCGAGTTCCAGCGAAAGATGTCTGTGAACGGCTGCTAATCCAGCACAAGACACTGGTCACACTATCTCTGAACTGTTTTCTTCAGTGTGGAGATAAAGCAATGTGTGGGGAATCGTCGGTGATATAAACAAGCTGAATGAACAACAACGATCGCTGCTGATCCCGATTCCAGTCGCTGATGGGGCCGGTTTCACTGACTTAACCGTGACTGACCAGGACTCTGGAAAATCAGCATCTGATGTTTCCAAGATGTGATACAGAGGGGAGAAACACACTGAAAACACTGGAAACAATATTAGCAAACAAAGACTGAGAGGCTCAGTTAACGGATTAATTCTCCACCGCAGTTCAATTCGATAACACTCGTGTGCAGATCCCTGGACACCGGATCGGGTGATCAGACCAAATTATTGACCAAAAGGCAGCGGGTTACGATTGTGATAGACTCCAAAGGGAGACGCGAAACACAGCACCAGTGGCTCTCTTTGATCAATAACTCAGAAACAGTGAACCTGACAATGATCCCCCCTCCCCGCCCCCCAGTCACACCTTCTCGGAGAGCTACCTGTCCTCAGCACTGGGACAAATCTGGAGAAGGTATCATTCAAGGCAAGAACAGCGTTTGAGTCGATCCCGTGGGTTTGAGGAGAGGCAGAGGTTTAGTTCCCTTTGTCATTGAAAATGAAAAATCGGAAAGTGGAGATGACAGGATCGATATCACTGACGGATATTTGTACAATGCTCATCAATTTGGAAGTTTGTAAAATGATCATGAATAGGTTCACACCGGTAACAATCAGAAATTCCAAACATGAATCCTTCTGCTCACTCACCGGGAACTCCAACAGCAGCAATGAACACGTACAATATTTTATCCACTCTTATGTACATATCGAACAATGCAGACATTTTCTATGTCCAGTGATTTGGCCCCCCTGTATTACACGCGATCTTTCGGAATGAAATGCTGAGGCAGCACATGCCTCGGGATTTTAATACAATTCAATCACTCCACAGGGACAGATTTCAACAGATTTAAAAATAAAGATTTTAAATTATTTACAAATCGATTACATCAGACATGTGAAATTCCCGCGGTGACGGATGGCGATTAAACTATTCAATTAATATGAAGACCATTGGGAACTAATTTGTCCCAACGCATGTGTCTGAACCGTCCGAGTTATCTTATCAATTAAATGTGCTTCCAGTGTAAATATGAACTTCAAAGTAACCATTTATCAGACACAAAATATTGAAGTAAATTATGCCATTGTAGCTCGTGAAATTGGAATGAATCACGAACACTACGCCGGCTGATACTGTCGTGGAATCAGCGCCGGATTTCGGAGCGAAGGTTCAAGAGTTCGAATCCAACTGGCGTCAAAAAAAACTTTGTGTGTCTGTGTGTGGGTAGACCGACTGTCTCTGTCTGACCCTGCCGGACTGTACACGTGTCCATTTCCAATTCACTTTATCCCCTTGGTTTAGTCGATTCTCATCTGTCTCCCCAAACTGCACAGTTCCAACACTTCATAAAATGGCTGCCTGAACAATAAAAAAAGACAAGCACAGAGGGAAAATTGCATTTATTAGTAGTGTATGTAGAAATGAAATAACATCGAGACTTGTCGCAGCTCCAAATCAGGAGGCACCCCGAGATTGTGCCAAGCAAGTATCATTTCAAACAGTTCACAAAAAAGCTTGTCTCCATTTAAAACTTTGGAAGAACAATGGTCAAGGTTGACATTGCATTTTTATTAATGTATGGATAAACGGAAAAACCTTGAAATCCGGCACACCTCCAAATGCCCCGGCTCACCCAGGCTAGTGTTCACCTCCAAATCCGCCAACGCACCCAACTTTGTTCACATCAGTCTGCATCAACAAATCTGTGCCCGCCAGAGAACCCTCAATGAACCTTCAAATCAGTGTCCACCACAAAGCATCCGACACCACGAAATCCTTGTGCACTCACACAGTCGCTGACATACCCCTGAAGCTGAGCACATCCGCAAAGCTGGATGCTCCACCAAATCCGTCCGCACCACTAGATTCACTGGCAAACCCCGAAATATGCCGACATCCCCATTTATCTGAGCAAACAATAACATGTATCATCCTGTCCTGGTGACGCCTGACCTGCCAATCCCCTGCAATATTGTCACACTGTGTCCCCATAAAACCTTTTTCGCAATCTTCACCACTTTCCTCACCACGGTTTCTGTCCTTTTATAGTTAATAAGGTTACTGGGACACTGATATTTCTTCACTTTCCTAAACGCCTTGTCCCACTCCCTAATCGCCTCTGCACACTCCTCAGTCCACAGTGATACAGCCTTTCTCCTATTAATTCCGTTTTTAATGGGAATCACTTCCATCTCATCCGCTGAATAACGTGACATAAACTTTCATTGTAAAAATACACATCTTCGTCAACATTCTGCAGCAGTTTCAGAACTACTGTGAATATTAAATCTCGTACCCATTCAGACACACAAGTTGAAAAACTGTTCTTTAATCAAACCATTACCATCATTCCGCAAACTAACCCTCAGTGAACTGCGTTAAAATCTCAGCAGCAGACAGCTCTTCGTGGGCGAGAACAAAATATACTTTCTCACAACTCAGTAGAAAGTTTTCCACAAGCGTTGTAAACCATAATCAGTTTTATACAACTTCCTGCTGAATCAAATATTTCTACAGAAAATCACACATACGGTTCATTCACATTCACAACTCCACACCCTCCGTCCTTCCTTATAAAACTGTCAGCACTTTACCAATCACGCCAAACGATAATATAATCCTGCACAGAAAAACTTATGTGTGAAAATAATCTCTTTTCCTGAATACTCAAACCGTCGGGGGATTCTGACAAATGAGAAACAGACTTCTTAGTGTGTTGACGATGGAAAATCAGGCTGGGATAGACTAGGATGCAGATACTCCACCCATCAGATCTTCATTTACAGCTTCCAACATAACACCGGTTACACAGAGATACCCTTCTGCAGCTTTCACAATCATTTTATTTTTTTGCCAGTATGACGAGATGTCTGATCAGTGCAATTCACCACATCCATTATAAACATCACACACTCCATTTTATCCATCAGTACAGTATCTTTACTGAGAGGACTGTGATGCGGATATATATCCACTGACCTCCTAGTCTATTCTCTGACCACTTTATTAAGTTTAGCAGTCAGAGTCAGGTTTAACCTTTTGCAAGGTCTCTGCATAAGACACACCCAAATGTAACCTGTTGATCTGATCCGCCTCTATTTTCCTGAGGCAACATAGTTGCTGTTGTTAAATTCCCACCTCTCTCCATGACTGAAATTCACATTAACTAATCAATCCGCCCCAGACTCAGACCCTCCTCGTCTGCTCTATCGCTATGGCGGAGTTCAGCGATACTGCTGTCGGTGGTCGTCGGCCGCGGCATCTACAGGGACGGACGTGGCTCTCCGTCCACACCTCCGAGAGTCTGTCCCGGCGATGTTTGCCAGACCTCCCTCAGCCTCCGCCGATGCAGAGAAAATTGCGCCATCTGCCGGCAGCAGGTACTCTGGGAGTTATGAACTACGATCCTCCACACTCCTTGTGAATCTCCTCTGGAGACCTCCTGCACAAAATATACTTTGTTTAGAATTCAACAGTTTAAGAAACATACCAGGTCAGGCACAATCTCCTGAGAGGAATACTGTCGAAGTTTCGGATGAAACCCTCCAGTTTGAGCATTGAGAGTGGCCCTTCCAGGCTGCACTGGTGCCCACCAAGTTTGTCCCATCTGCCTGCGTGTGAGCCATTTCCTCTGGGCATGAGTTAGCTTGAATAGTCACATGGGCACAGGTGCTGAAAGGTTATTTTCCTTGCTGTAGGAGTCTAACTGAACCTTCCCTATCCTATACTTAATCACAATGCGTTTTAAACTTGTATCAGTAGAGGATCCACAAAGGAGGTAGTGTTTAGTCTCTTATAGAGCAGTAAGGTGGATTATTTACTCAGAGCCTGGTAGGATACACTGCAGATTATGGATAGAGGCAGGAAACCACATCACCAGTGACTTGACCAATATATTTGTGCTCTCTGAAGCCACAGGTAAGATATCAGAAAAACGCTGATCAATCTTATTCCGTTATTTAAGAAGGGGGATGGATGATCCTGGAAAATATAGAGTCACGTTAGGGGTAGACACGTTTCTGGAGAAGATTCTTAGGGATTGGATGTAGAGTTATCAAACTTCTCACACTTCAACAGACCAATCGTCTCCTCCAGAGTGTGACAGTTTGTTTCCTGACGGCCATTTCGGCCGGCACCAGGACCATCCCTCCCGTCCATGTACCTGTCCAAGTGTCTCAATGGAACCTCATTTCACCACTTCCACTGGCGTCTCATTCCACACTCATACTGTCTTCTCAGTAAAGAAGTTCCCCCACATTTTACGCTTAAACACTTTTCCTTTTACCCCAAACTTATGACCTCTTATTCAGGCCTCACCCAACCTGAGGGGGAAAAGCCTCAACTTCGGTGCGACAAAACGCTTTGAATCTTTCTCTCCAACTCAGGCCTTCAACTCCTGGAAACATCATTATAAATTTTCGCTCTAATCGTTCAAGGTTCTTGATGGGTTTTCGTGTAGAAGTGTAACCATGGATAGATACACGAAGCTTAGAAAAATAGAGGACTATGAGTAAGCCAAGGCAGTTCCATTGTAGGGACAGGTTCAGCACAGCTTTGTGGGCCGAAGGACCTGTATTGTGCGGTAGGTTTTCTATGATCCAAACTACACACAATACTCCAGGATTGTCCTCGGTACCGTCTTTACAGCTTCCAACATAACATTGCAATTCGTGTACTCAGTACATTGATTCATGAAGGCCAATGTGCCAAAAGCTCTCTGCATGGCCCTGCCCTGAACTATGGAACTGTATTTCCGGATCCCTCTGCTCCCCGCAGACCACAATCCCCGACCAGTCACTGTCTGAGTCCGACCCTGTTGTTCCCGGCAAAGCGTAACACCTCACATCGGTCCTCATTACATTCCAGCTGCAAAACCGTCAGTCCATTTATCCAGCTGCTAAACTCATCTCCAAGTTTTGATAATCTGCCTCACTGCCACTCATGCTTTGTATCCAGGTGTCAGCTGCAAATCCAGTTTACTATATCCCCATTGAAATCCGCAGTTACGTGGAGCTGAGGAGGACGATGGCGCCTGACGGCGACTCCTTGTTTGCAACTTCGGAAAGAGCTCTGGTTCTATTTTAATATCTCTATTTTTCCCTCTCATGTTGCTTTCGAAGACCCCGACCTGGAATTACAAACTGACTTTGGTTCTTTGCGGGAATGGGACCCGTTCTCGGAGTCTGACGACTGGACGTTATTCGATATACCAAGGACGAGGGCTAAAACACCAGCGCGCCTTCAGTATTCCGGGATTTCGTGGCTCTGGAGGCGGGTGGAGTCGAGGTCGGTGGCGTTGCAGGAAATCGGTGCGTCGTGGGAGACGGAAGATCGAAAGCAGCGAGCTGGCTGCTGGCCGTGTGCCCGGAGACCCGAGTTCCTCGGCACAGAGCTCGAAAAAAGCAACACAGACATTTAACTTCTTAAATCAGCGAGCTGTTTGCTATGCCCACACCTGTCGCTGTGAAAAGGGGACAGCCATTTTTCCCTTATTAGGAAGGGGGGGGGAGAGAGAGAGAGAGCGAGAGAGAGAGAGAGAGAGAGAGAGAGAGAGAGAGAGCGAGAGAGAGAGAGGGAGGGGGAAAGGAGTGAGAGAGAGAGGGAGAGAGAGGGCGGGAGAGGGAGATAGAGAGTGTAGAGAGTGAGAGATGGGGGAGAGGCTGTGGTATGTTGAGTTACCGGGTGAACGTGTAGTCTTTGGGGTTCTTCAAGTCTGTGTACCTATTGACGCTTTGCTGCACGTTTCAGTGTTCGGTGGAGGGCGCCGATGCTTTCGTTAACTGGTGGCTGGGGGTGGGGGGTGATGGTTGCTTTGCTACTGCTTATACGTGGATGGGGTCAACTGGGGGAATTCGGGGTGCGAGCATTTAACTGTCAATCATTCATTGGGACACTCCTCTGATTTCGTGGATGGTTGTGAAGAGAAGAATTTCAGGATGTATATTGTATACATTTCTCTTACATTAACTACACATTTGAAACATTTGTTACCTGTGAAATACTTCTATATCTTGTCCCTCAGAATGTCTGACAATAAGTTAACTGTTGGTGTCAGGCTCATCCGCCTCTACTTTCCCGGCTCATCGTCAGAGCCTTTCTGGAACAATGGAAGCTAATCTACAGCACCTCACAAGTGTCCAAAGACATTTTAAATACTAAGGCTAAGGCCCCTGCAGTTTCCGTACTCGACTTCCACAAGGGTCGGTGCGATGTCTTGTCACTAATTGGAAATTGATCTGGCCTGATTGAGCCCATTAAACTATAAGATACAGGAGGACAATTAGGCCATTTGTCCCATCGCGTCTGCTCTGCCATTTCATCATGGCTGATCCATTTACTGTTCGCCACTGGTCCCCATCTCCATCCTTCTCTCCATATCTGTTCATGCCCTGAGCAGTCGAGAATCTGTCAACCTCTCCCTTAAATGTACGTAAGGACTCCACCCTCTGCTGCCTGTGACAACCAGTGAATTCCACAGATTCGCCATTCTCTAGCTAAAGAAATTCCTCTTGCTTTCATTCTAAATGGATGCCCCTCCAATCTGAGACTGTCATCTCGTCTTACACTCTCCCACCAGAGGTATGATCCTCTCCAGAACAACTCTGTCTGAGGCATTCACCATTCGGTAGGTTTCAGTCGGGTCAACCCTCATTCTACAGACCACAAGTACCTTGAATAACTCCAGACCGCCGAACGCCTGAATTCCTGCCAGGCCCGTGGCTCATTATTTATTGGCCGGTGCAGGTTTACCCTCAGCTTTCGTCCGGGGTCCAAGAACGGGAAGCCCGATGCTCTCTCTCGTCAATACGTCTCCGAGAAGGACCTTCCCAACCCCGAGACCATCCTTCCACCATCCGATGTAGTGGCTGCCCTCGCCTGGGAGATCGGGTCCAGAGTCACGGAGACCAAACGGACTCAACCTGATACCTGATCAGGCATCGGATCTCCCAGTCGCCTCTTTGTACTCGATTCTGCTCGATCACAGGTTCTCCACTGGGGGCGCACTTCTCGTTTCGCCAGTCATCCCGGGACCGATCGGACTCTGACCCTCCTGAAGAGACATTTCTGATGACCCTCCATGGACGCCGACACCCGTTCCTGTGTCTCTGCATGTTCCGTCTGCGTCCGGGGAAAAGCCTCGGTCCAGGCCCATATACAAGGTGCCGAAAGATCTGGGAAGACACACGCACGGCCCTGCTTCGCTCAGCCAACCGTAACCGAAAAATTGCCGACCGCCATCGTACCCCTGCTCCTGAGTATCGACCTGGGCAGATGGTGTGGCTCTCGGCTAGAGACATTCCTCTCAAGAACGAGCCCAATAAGCTCGCCCCCGGCTTCCCGGGACCCTTCGAGTTTGAGAGCATTATCAATCCCACGGCAATCCGGCTCAAACTACCTTCGTCAATGCAGATCCATCCTACAGTTCACGTCTCCCAGTTAAAACCGGTTTCTGTCAGCCCCTTTTGCCCTCCGACCGAACACCCTCTACCCCTCCTCCCTCCCCCCGTATCGTCGACGACCATCCGGCGTACACCTTCCGGTGGTTATTGAATGCCCGCCGTCGAGGTCGACTGGGAGGGGTACGGCCCGGAAGAATGTTCCTGGATTCCCCTTTACTTCATCCTGGACCCTTCTCTCATCTCGGGTCCCAATTGGGACCATGCAAACGATCCTGTGGGGGGGGGGGAGGGTGGGCGGGGTTTGTCTGGAGGCTCCCGTTGAGGGAAGGCTACTGTCATGGTTCCGTTTGGTTAGTCACCTTTAACGCTCCTTTACCCCTGATTTGTACCCTGATTTCAGTCATTAGATTTCCAATCGCTGCTAGTTAACTTAATTACAGTACACCTGGTTTTCATCAGGGACTGTGAAATAAGTACGATGGCGTCACGGTCACACGTTGCCAGTTTTTTGGCCTGTTCTCGTGTGAGACTTCGTTCCCTTGTCCAATTAGAACCGTTCGTTCTAAGTTCAGCTCTAGTTTCCAGATAGTCCCTGTAAATCCCGTCTCCTTATCAAGATTCCTCCGGTTTGCTGTTCTACGTTCACGTCTACGCCAGCATCCCCAACTCAGTCGACGTGCCGGTGTCCCGCACTTGGGTTCACCTCAGTTGCCACATGCAACAGTGAACTGTACTGATCAAACACCTCGGCCTACTGGGGGAAGTATCATAACGGCCCGGACTGCCGGTCGATGGGACGATCCGCCCTGGAATAACAGTTGGGAGATCAGGCGGTGAATCTGAATTGCTAGATCAAGGACTGGAAACTCTGCCGCCGCCTCTGGCGACTACTCAGGATACGACGCAATTAATCACCTGAAGCATCGAAGTGACGGAATATTTCACCGCGCTGATCGCCTGCTCCCTCAATTTCGACTGAGTCACCGCGTAAGTAAATCCGTTCGTGCAGCAGCTGAAATCCATCAGGAAAAACCCGACGTAGTGAAACATACATTCAGAGTCACTGAAATCGAAACCTTTTCCAGAGACCTGATAATATATGAAATTTACAACCGCTGTCATCCCAGGAGGATGAAGCTGCCGCAGAGGGTGAAGTTTAAAACCACAGACCTCCTCCCGTTCTCCATATCCGGGTCACTGCGGTTCTCCCCCTTGCTCTGACCCTTCAGCCATTTCCGGACCCGATTTGCCACTAAAATGTGTCTGACTGTCAGAGCGTTGAGCAGCAGGATCCCAGCGAAAGGGAGGAACGGAGTTAAAACCGTATCGAGCCAGTCATATCTTACCCACCCGGGGTCAGTGAAAAAAATGCCCTTGGTAATACGGATCCACGGTACATTGTCGATTATAAAGAGAGCTTTTGGCACATTGGCCTTCATAAATAAAAGTACTGTTAACACGAATTGGAATGTATGTTGGTGTTGGAAAGCACATTAGTGAGGACAATTCTAGAGTATTGTGTGCAGTTTGGGCCACCTATCTATCTATCTGGCACCTATCTAGTTTTGCCACCTCAGCTTGGGCGAGACCAGAAGAAGAGGTCATAAGTTAAGTGTAAAAGGTGAATTGTTTAAGGGGAAGATGAGAGGGAGATTCTTAATTCAGAAAGCACAGTGAGTGTGGATTTGCCAGGAAAATGCTGAAAGCCGGAGACATTTGGATAGCTACATGGACGGCAGGAGTATGAAAGGTTATGGTTCTGGTGCAGGTCGATAGGACTAGGCCAGAAAACTGGTCATCACAGATTGGAACAGCCGGTGAGTCTGTTTATCCATGTGCTGTTCCGTAACTATATATCCTATCCCTAAGAACCGTTTTCAAAAACGTTACTACCACTGCGTGAGTTTATACTTTCCAGGATGATCCACCCCCTACTTAAAAACAGTTATAGTCACTTTTCTGGGATCTTAATTTTGGATTGAGAGAAAACAAATATATTGGTCCAGTCCTCTACCTCTCTCAATAATCTGCAGTATATCCAAACAGGTTCTGAGGAAATTATCCACTTTATTTCCCATTAATTGACCAATCACAACACCCTTTGTAATTATACAAAGTTAAAATACATTGGAGCTAAGTACGAAATAAGAAAGATTTAATCAAAGACTCTTACAGCGGGAAAAGATAGCCTTCAGCTCCTGTGCCCATGTGACTATTCAAGCTAATTCATCCCCAGAGGAGATGGAACAGACGCAGCAGACGGGACTATTTTGTTGGGCACCAAGTCGGCCAGGAACGGCCAGTGTTAATGCTGAAAGTAAAGAGTCTAATTCGAAACGTTGGCTCTATGCCTCCCCATAGATGGTGCCTGACCTGGTACATTTTTTCAAATATTGCATTCAGTTCTGTTTAGCATTACATACGAAGGATGTATTCTGCAGGTGACTCCAGAGGACATTCAACAGAATAAGGAGAATCCCTTTGCGTAATCCCCTGAAATGGCTGCGCAGGGAGATGTGATGGTAACGGCGATGTCCGGCCTTCTTGTCATTAGTAGCCGAGGCACTGAGTAGGTATTTTACAGTTTCATAAATCTCTAGTTTCATTGCATCTGAGGAGTTGCAATTCTATCATCGGAAGAATGTGAAGGTTTTAGACGGTGAATAGAAAAGGTTTACCGGGTTACAGCCTGGAGAAGGAGAGATTGGACAGTTTAGGCTTATCTTCTCTGGGGTTGCGGAGGCTGAGGGAGGTCTGGCAGATGTTTATCGGAAGGTGAGAGACACAGACAGAGCGGACAACCTGTATTTTGCCCAAGGAGGAAATTTCTAATTCCCGAAGGTATATATCTAAGTTGAAAAGGGGAACACTAACTGATGAATCCATTCTTGTACTATGTATGTATTTTTAAAATTAGTGTAATTTTTTATCTTTTCTCTACACTGATGTTGTGTAAGAAAAGAAAGAACTATCAAAACACTTTTGCTCCGCCACCACAAACATCGCTGGAACGGACCCACCGAGGCGTCGAAGGGGACCCGCGCCCGTCTCTGTGAAAGCCGAGGACGGAGACCCGACAGCAGCTACTCTCTGAACTCCGCAAAGGCGATGGAGCAGAAGAAGTGAGTGTGAGCATGCGGCCGATTTTCACCCGGCCTATCGTAGCTCAGACCGACCGCTGTCCCGTGCTGTCACTGGCTGAGGTGCCTCTCGGTCAATTGAGAAGATCAGTTAATGTGAACGTCAGTCATGGGGATCGGTGGAAATGTGAACATGTTCATTAATGAAAACAAAGGCAGCTGCAGTTCAACAGGTTAAAGTACGTGTCTTATTCAGAGGCCTTCAAAAGGTTTAACACGTCTATGACTAGTAAACCTAAACTCACCAGTTTTTAATTCACATTCAAGTACTCGTTTATATATTTTCTGCTTCTAGGTTCCTGAACACAGAGGTATTGAGGAGAATGATTGGGTTGCCTTTAAGTTACAGAAGTTCAACTGTGGATAAAGACACTTCATATAACAAATCAGAAGTTCAGAGTTATGTATGTTGAGAATTTGGAGCGGATGAAAAGACTGATGGAAAAGTGAGTACACCTTTACAGAATACATAAACGTGCTGGGTGTATGGGTAGAAAGCGGACGGAACTATACTGACATGATCTGGAATGGGAACATGAAAGTGCTGGGTTTATGGGAGAAGCAAGAAGCGAAGAAAGTGTATCGCCATGACTTACTAAGCTTAATTATTCCTTTTGTCACATTCCAAACCATGCTTCTGGATTGTGCAGACTTTTTTCATTATGGAAAGGTTGAACACACGCCATTTCAGGGTGAAGCATATCAGGAAAGAAATCATACAGGTTTTACTGCAATTTTGGGAGCTTTAGTTGATTTCAATTAACCGCTTTAAGTCATAGGTGTGACTTTAATTTAATTGACAGTATTGTGTTTTATTACGTATAATCAATAGGATTTGTTTTGGATAATTTAGCGTTCATTAGAAGACAGAAGCAGTTCTCTATTAATTTCCCAATTCTCTACACCCCAGTCCAGTCCAGTTGATAACGGGAATGCGCCTTTAAGTTGTAGTGTCTTAATTTTGCCAATCATTAAACGAGAAGTTGTGATTCACATTGGGTTAGTAAATGAGCATCTGACGTGACTCACGCCATCTTGTGGGAATGTCTGACAGTGCAGATGGTGAGCGGAATGGGAATAGATGGACATATCCGCAGACGGATGTGCGGGCGGCATTCCGGAGTATTTCTTTGTCTGGCATCTGGCGGGAAGAATGAGGTACTGACTCTCTTGGACGGTGCTTTGCCCCTCCCCAAACACACTATCTTAACGTCCCGGGCTGCCGGTCGGTGGGACAATCCGCCCGGGATTATCACCTGGGAGATCAGGCGGATAATCTGAGGAGCTGCTCAGGATGCGGCGCCTTTAATCAACTGAAGCATCTTCGTGACCGGATATTTCACCGCGCTGATCGTCTGTTCCCTGAATTTCGACTGAGTCACCGCGTAAATAAATGTGTTCGTGCAGCAGCTCAGATCCATCAGGAAAAACCCGAAGTAGTGAAAGATCAATTCAGAGTCAGTGAAATCGATTCCCGTCCCTGATATCTGATAATGTATGAAATTTACAACCATTGTCATCCACAGGAGGATGAAGCTGCCGGAAACAGAGAAGAGTAAAATCACAGACCTCCTCCTGCTCTCCAACTCCGGGTCACAGCGGTTCTCCCACTTGCTCTGACCCTTCAGCCCCTTACGGACCCGACTGGCCACTAAAATGTGCCTGACTGTCAGAGCGTTGAGCAGCAGGATCGCAGCGAAAGGGAGGAACGGAGTTAAAACCGTATCGAACCAGTCATATCCTACCCACCAGGGGTCAGTGAAATAATTGTCCTTGGTAATGCAGAGCCACGGTACGTTGTCGATGATCACTCCGGGTTCCCATGTGAAGTATCGGGGAACGTTTCTCAGACTCGACAGTACACCGGTTGTTGTTAGAACCACAGCCGCAGTTTTCCCGGTGCAATATTTTGTTTTCAGTCGCTGGCAGCAAATGGCCACAAACCGGTCAAAGGTGAAAGTGACGGTGAAACAGACAGAACAGTGTGTGGCCGTGTAGCTCAGTACATCGATAACACTGCACACAGGGGTGATGCCCAGAAAACTCCACCGGAAGTAAATAACTCTGAGTCGTTTTAAAATGACGCTGGTGACAATGGTCAGTAGATCCGCCGCTGCCATGGCCACCAGGTAGCGAGTGATGCAGGTAGAGAGGCCGCATTTTCCGCGAGACAGGATCACAATCGCCACTACATTCACTGGAGAGAGGGAGCAGACACTGGGCATTACTGAAAACATTCTCCGGATATTAAAATTGGATCGTGCTTTAGCGAAAATTCGGGAGTGCTAGGGTCTGTAAGCGGCTGCTAATCTTACATCAGAAACGGTTCGCACTGTCTCTGACCTGTCTTCTTCAGCGTGGAGATAAGACGATGTGTGGGGAATCGTTGGCGATACAAACGATCTGCATAAACAACAACGATTGGTGCTGATCCCCATTCCAGTCGCTGCTGGGGCCAGTTTCACTGAATTAACTGTGACTGACCAGGACTCTGGAAAGTCAGCATCTGATGAGGCTGAGAAGGGATACAGAGAGGAGCAACACACACAAAACTGGAGGAACTCAGCATGTCAGGCAGCATCCATGGAATTGAATACTCTTTCGTTTTAGGTCTAGTCCTTCCTTCGGGACGAAGCACTGCCCCGATTTATGACTGGTTTCAGAGGGAGAATAGGAACCACTTAGTGACCTGTGGCTGAGTTGATCCATTAATAGATTAATTCTGCAGCGCAGTTTAATTCGATAACATACTGCAGCAGATCCGTGAACACTGGTTCAGGTGATTAGACCCAATAACTGACCAACAGACAGTGGGATCCGACTGTGACAAACTCCACAGGGAGACGTGAAGCACAGGGCTAGGGTTTTTCTCTGATCAATAACTTAGGAGAAGTGTGCTTCAGAATGCAAACATCTCCTAGTCACATTTCCCGGAGAGATCCCTGGCCCCAGCACTGGGACATCTCTGGACGAGGTGCCATTCAAGGCTGGAACAGCGTTCTCTTCGATCCCGTGAGTTAGAGGAGAAACATAGATTTAGTTCCACTTATTATTCAATATGAAAATTCAGAATGTGAATTTGACAGGATCGATATCTCTGATGGATATTTGTGCAGTGATGATCAGGTTGTAAGCTTGGAACATTATCTTAAACAGGTTAACACCGGTTAACACACAGAAATATCGAACATGAAATGCTCTGCTCACTTACCAGGAACTCCAATGGCGGCAATGAACATGTATAATATGTTCTCCACACTGATATACCTATAGAACATTGCAGACATTTTTTCTGGCCAGTGATCTGTCTCTTTGTGCGACAGGCGATCTCTCGGAATGAACTGTGAAGGCAGCACATGTCTGGGGTTTTTAAAGCCATTTAGCAATTCCACAGGGACAGATTTCAACAGTTTTAAAAATAAAGGTTTTAAAATTATTTACAAACCAATTACGTCAGACATAAATCCCCGCGATGACAGATTGTGATTAAATGAATGAATAATATTTAGATCATTTGCGGGGTTAGTTTGTTTCAACAAAGGTGACTGAGCCGGTCCAGCTGTCTTATCAATTAAATGTGCTTCCACTGTAAATAAGTACATATGTAAATATGTAAAGGTACCAGTTGTCGGACACAGAATATTGAAGTAAATTATGTCACTGTGCCTGTGAAATTGTACTGCATCACCTGCTGTTCTATTCTCCTCAAGAGTGTGAAATCTTGATGTAGTTTGTGCTTGTGTGACTCTACTGAGAGGGCCTCGAAGAAAATGTCTGTTTGTATCACGCAGATCTTTTGGGGACTCATCCGTGACCCATCCCTAACCCGAACACATGCCATGAAATTGAGCCTTGTTATTATTAATGTATGTAGAAATAAAAGAACCTTGAGACTCGTCACAGCTCCACATGAGCAGACACCCCCACAGGCACATTAGATTATTCCGGAGCAAGAATCATTTCAGACAGTTCCCAAAACAGCTGTCTCCATATAAAAAAAAACAGGAACAGAGGTCAAAGTTCATCTTGAATTACTTATTGTCGCATTAAAGACGGAACAACTCTGAGTTCTGACACACCTCCAAATCCACCGGTTCCCCCAAGCCAGTCCTCACCGCTGAAGCCGCCAACAGCCCCAACTCCGTGCAAATCAGTGTGCACTCACAAATCTGGCTCACTGGCAAAACCTCATTCAACCCTCAAATCAGCGTGCACCCCAAAAGCAACCGACACCCGATAATTCCAGTGCACTCACACATTCTCTGACATAACCCTGAATCTGTGCACATCCGGAAAGCAACATTCGCCGCCAAATCCGTATGCACCCCCAGATTCATCGGCAGGTCCCGAAATATGCGCACATCCGCAAATCCGTGCGCACACCTGCACATTACACTATCACAGAGCAGGATACTCTTCAACTACTTTACAAAATAATAAGAACAAAGTTTAAATTGCCAACACACACCCACATGCATATTCCTCGTATAATCATTGACATCGCCTTAAATCTGCGCACCTCATTAACTTATCATTATCCCCGTATCAGTGGGTTTCCCAAATCCACCGTCCCATATTCGCTGAGAAACCCCGATGTCTGCTCACAACCACAAATCCCTGTGCACCCCCATATTCACCAAAACATCCCTAAGTCAGCACAATCCTCAAATCTGTGTTAAGCCTGAAATCCTGAAATCCGTGCCAATGCTGAACCCGCAAACAGCCCCAAATACATCGACATACCCAGCCCTGTGCGAACACCATACCTGCTGACTCCCCAACATGCAAGTAATATTATCTCAAGGCAAGAATTATTTCAAGCAGTTCTCGAAATATCTGCCTCCACCCTAAGAAGCAGCAAGAACAGACGTCAACGTTCAGGTGGAATTTATTATTAAACTTTGTATCAATGAAACAAACTTGAGATGCGACAACCTCCGAATCCACCGGGATTCCCAAATCTGCGCTAATCTGCAAATCTCTGTATTCTCCCAAAACTGTGCACACCGCAAAGCCGCATGCAAACCACAATTCAGTGTTCGCTCCCCAAATCAGTGTGTGTCCCCAAATCCATGCGCACCTGCCGACACTCTCAAATCCACCTACATACCTAAATCCTTGCCCACCCTCAAACCTGCCGACACTCCCAAATCCACCTACATACCCAAATCCATGCGCACACCCTAACCTGCCGACACTCCAAATCCACCAACATATCCAGATCCGTGGGCACCCCAACCGTACTGACCCTCCCAAATCTACCTACACACCCAGATCCGTGCGCACCCAAGGCTGCTGACAGCTCCACATGCTCATTAGATTATCCCAGAGCAAGAATAATTTCAAACAAATCACAAAAACTCTGCCGCCACCTTAAATCAAATAGCAAGAACAAAGTTCAAAGTGCATTTGTTATTAAAGTGTCTATAAATGAAACAATCTTGAGATTCACATCACACCTCTAAATCCAAGGTTACCCCAAACTGTATTCATCCTCAAATCCTGCGACACACCCAATTCTGTGCGGTGCCTCAAATAGATTTGCACACACTGTGCACCCTCACATGCCAAAACTCTGGGCACCCCGAAATTCACGGACACTCCGAAATCCGTGTGCATACCCGTATTCGCCAACATTCCCTGAAACGTCCGTACTTCAGCAAATCAATGTACAGCCCCATTTCCATGTGTACCCCCACACCAGCTGACATCGCCAAAGAGACATTAGATTTTCCCTGAGCAAAACTCATTTCAAACAGTTCGCGAAATTGCTGCCTCCATCTTAAAAAGTTAAAAGTTCTTAATGTGTTCAATATTAATGTGTCTGCATCTCCGAGTGTTTCTATGAGTTCCCGTGTGTGTCTTTGTGTCAGAGAGTAGTTGGCAGACAGCTATGGCGCTTTTTCATGTCGGCTTGGCTACTGAGAACACTTGGCGAGGACAACGGAGGGATGTGTGTACACTGGTTCGGGGAACTATATAGCCTTGCATTGTTTGTAAGGGATACAGCAATATCATGGGCTTAACTCTGAAGAGGTTGAGCAGGGAATGAAAGAGTGATCCTTTGAGGAGCGTTTGATCGTTCTGTGCGTATAATGAGGGAGAAATCAGTTTGAAAGCTATCGAATATTGAATGCACACGGAAGCGAACACAGTGCAGACCCGGGGAGGCAGGAGTGATTCGGCGGCTGATCTTGCTTTACGGATGTGCTAAGATTTAGAGGTATGGAAGCGAATGAGTGGGTGCACAGGGATTTTGAGGTGTCCGTTGCTTTCGGGATGCACACTGATTTAAGGGTTGAATGCGCATTTACCGGTGAGCACAGATTTGTGGGCTCACTGTGATTTGCACAGATTTGAGTGTGTTGGCGGATTCGGGGGTGCACACTGCCTGGGAGCTGTTGGATTTTGAGTAGGATCGAATCTCAAAGTTGTTCCGTTTACACAGAGTTCAATATTAAATGCAATATGAACTTTGACTTCTTTTCTTGTTTCAGTTAAAAGGATACAGCCAATGTGTGAACTATTTGAAATTAATTTTGCTCTGTGCATGTGGGAGTGTCCGCTAATCTGGACAGGTGACGAGTCTGAAGGTTGATTCATTTGTACAGAAAATAATAATGAATGAAATTTGAATTTTGCCCTCTGTTTTTGATTATTGGGCCAACTGGCCTACTTCTGCTCCTAAGTCTTTTGGTCTTATGGGGTTATAACGGATTCCTGAGGCACAGCACTGGTGACCGTCCTCCATGCAGAATATGACCCGTCTACAACCACTCTTTGCCTACTGTGGGCAAGCCAGTTCTGGATCCACAAAGCAATGTACCCTTGAATCCTATGCCTCCCTACTTTCTCAATAAGCCTTGCATGGGGCACCTTATCAAATGCCTAGTGAGATTATATTAAGGGCATGAACGAAGGGGGATAAACTGAATTGGAGTAAGAGACGCGAAAAGTCATGCAGGGTCAGGCAGAGACAACGGGTCTTCACACACGCACACACACACACACACACACACACACACACACACACACACACACACACACACACACACACACACACACACACAGACTATTTTGGCCTCCTACGATCTGGAGTTTTATCACATAATCCACATCTTCAATTTTAGTCATAACTTCATAAGGAACATGAAATTTAGCAGGTAATGGATTCGTTTTCACTGGGAAAAGTACCAGCAACTAATCTCAAGGCTTAAATGTCCTCATCCTAGCTTCTTTATCGTATCAGGTTTTAATTTTCTCCTCAGCCGATTTTAAATTTTCCCTGTCTAAGCTACAAACTTTATGTAATCTGTCTTTAAATTTCAAAACATAGCCCAACAAATTAGTGTGTACCTCTTTATTAATCGTTGTTCTTTTAATAAAGCCAAAGGACCTCTAAATGGCTGATGCCTTTACAAATGGGAAATGGGCTGTTGAATCGGGGTCGGGGGCGAGTTTGCCGGATTCCACCTTGCGGGGTCGGTCTTGGGTTGAAAGACACTATCGCTGTCCCTGTCGGTAATGTGGGGCCTCGGAGCGATGGCCGTCAGCTTGACGCTTGATCCTGACAGAGGCACGGTGCAGGCATTGAGGTGAAAAGTCAAGGGATTAAGTGGCAACTTGTTAAAACTCTGGCTCAGCCACATCTGGAGTATTACATCGTTACGATCCAGCAACGATGAATATATGATTGAGGCAGTTTTTTGTTTTTTTTTTTGCAAATAAAACATTTATTAAACACTGCTAAAAAGAAAAACCTAAAAAGAAACAAACGACTAACTTAACCGGAAGTCGGCTGTTATACGGCAATTTAAACCGTTCTTAAAGCGAGAAATGCGAACTCAGTTCTTTAAGGTAGTATTGCAGAAGTCCCAAATGCTTTACAGTCAGTTAGGAGAGACATTCCTTGAAGTAATAAATTCTCTTTCGTGACGTTACTGCTGATCCCTGCCGAAATATGCCTTGCCCGAAGGATTCACGGAGATGGAAATAAAACGGTTAAAATGCACTGACCTTTCCATAGCGAAGCAATGGATCCGTCTCTAGGTCCTCTAACTCTACGCCTAAATACAAGTTCAAATGGACTGATACCTAATGATCTTGTACCGACTCCCTTATTGCAAATAGAAGCATGTGTATACTCTCATCCAAATCATTTTCATTTTCCACATAATACGTCCTAATCATAGTCTTGAGAGTAGAATGAATCCTTTCCAAAGCTCCTTGCGATTCTGGATGTATGCAGACGAAGTGAATTGGTTAGCTCACTATTTGTAAACTATCTGTTGAAACCGTACAGACATGAAATTACTGCCTTGATCAGATTGTATTTCCTTAGACAACCAAAAATATGTAAAGAATTTTATAAGAGCATTTGTTGCAGTTTTAGCTGGTATATTCCTAAGTGGTACTACCGTTGGAAACCTAGACGCAGTGCACATGATAGTCAGCCAGGACAGACAACCAGCTTTTGTTTTTGTTAAAGGACCTACACAATCTACAATACTTTTGGAAAACGGTTCACTAAATGCGGGAATAGGTTGTAGTGGGGTCACTGGACAGACTTGATTTGGTTTACCCACTATTTGGCAAGTATGACACGTTTTGCAAAACGTTGCCACATCTTTCCTTAAACAAGACAAATAAAAATGTTTTAAAATCTTATCCGCAATTTTCCTTACCCCTTGATGTTCACCCAAGGGCACACTACCGGCTAAAGTTAAAAATCTCATTCCGATAAACTTTAGGAAAAACTACCTGGTGAACAATATTCTCCTCTTCGCTTTCTGGAATTGTAGGCGATCTCCACTTCCTCATCAACACTACTTTCTGAAAATAATATCCTACTGGCACTTTATCAATTTCACTATCCTGTAGAGATTGTTCTATTAATTTGATAATCTCAGGGTCTCTACTCTGCACTGCTATCATCTCCTTCCGAGACAGAGGCAAATCTTCATGGTCTGACTTACTCCAAGAATCTTGTCCAAACAATGAAGGTAAGAAAGTTTCTGCCACGTCCTCAAAACAAGAATCATGAGTTGAACAATCATGAGTAACAACCTCATTCTGCACATCAATCTTTTTAGCCATAGCTCGAGTTACAACACAGGAGGAATCTGTGTTAGAATCCATCCGTGGTTCCTCTGTCTTTATTGTCAAATGTACTTCAGGAAAAAAAATTGTCCAACTGCCAAGTTATTTCCTAACAATAAAGAAATATCATTCACAGGCACTCTAGGTTGTACTCCTCCTTTAACAAGTCTTGTAACTAACCCTGACTTTGAACTTACTCTGTGCAGAACAGGAATATCATTATAAAATATGATTAGCGATTCAAGCATTACAAACATAAAAAAAATATCCGGGGCAGCTCTGCTGGAAATCTTTTGAGGCAATATCAAACGAGTGTCCAATAGTTCACCTTGAGGACTAGATATTTTAGATAATGGCAGAATGAATAAAAATAGTTGACACTGTGTGTGTGTTCAGTGGATTGTGTTTAATGTGATCAATGGGAACACACATTGATTTGAACATTACACACAAAGTACACCAGGTGCTGTGGTCAAATCATCACGTACAAGTAAGCTGCATCAACTCAGCAGGTCGGGCAGCATCCGTTGAAATGGGCAGTCAACGTTTCGGGCCGAGACCCTTCGTCAGGACTGAAGAAGGAGGGGGCAGGGGCAAACGGGAGAGCTTGTCTGTTGTGGTTGCCACCCACTTCAGATCTGAAAAGCGTGGATTGGGACAGGTTTTTCTCTGGCAAGGATGTAGTTGGTAAGTGGGACGCCTTCAATGCAGAAATATTGAGAGTGCAGAATTTGTATGTTCCTGTCAGGGTTAAAGGGAATGTGAATAAGGAAAAGGAACATTGGTTCTCGAAGGATATTGGAACTCTGATAAAGAAGCACAGAGTGGTCGGGTATGTATGGAACCAAAAGAAATGGGGTAAGGGTGGAATCTTAAATTGTTTTTTTTTAGTCTGTATTTATTAAAGAAAATGGCATGGAATCTAGGGAAATAAGGCAAACAAGTAGCGAGGTCATAGAGCCTATACAGATTGAAGAGGAGGAGGTGCTTACTGTCTTGTGGCAAATCAGAGTAGATAAATCCCCAGGACCTGACAGGTTGATCAGTAAGATTCATGAGAGGTTGATTAGTAAGATTCAGTCGCTGGGTATACATGGAGAGGTAGTAAATTGAATTACACATTAGCTCAGTGGGAGAACCGAAAGAGTGGTAGTGGAGGATTGGTTCTCTGAGTGGAGCATTGTCCATTGTTATTTGTCATCTATATCAATGATCTGGATGATAATGTGGTAAATTGGATCAGCAAACGTCTGATGATACAAAGATTGGAGGTGTAGTGGACAATGAGGAAGGTTTTCACTGCTTGCAGAGGAATTCGGACCGCTGAAAAATGGCCTGACAAATGGCAGATGGAGTTTAATGCAGGCAATTGTGAGGTTTTGCACTTTGGAAGGAGAAACCAAGGTGGAACCAACAAGGTGAATTGTAGGACCCTGAAGGGTGCAGTAGAACAGAGGGATCTGGAAATACAGGTACATAATTCCCTAAAAGTGGCGTCACAGTTAGCTAGGGTCGCAAAGACAGCTTTTGCTACATTCACCTCTATAATGCAAGTTCTGAGTATGTTATGTACCCGTGGCTATCTTGTGACAGTCACATGACCATGATGCCATTCAGGCTGTACTGGGCATGATGTAATGGTCTTGTGATGGTGGAGTGATATAATTTTCCCGCCAGTGAGAGGTCATGTGAAGGCCTGTTTCAACATGTTTAAAAGGAGAACCCCTCGCTGGGAAGCAGGTCAGTTCATGGTTTAATTCGTCAGTGACTCCTTTCTGCTGCGCATTTGATTTCATGACGCAGTTTCGTTTTAAATCGGGGTTTTAATTTCTGCCGTAAGAATCGCTGTTCCCGCAGTTCTGAAAATCGCTACCAGTTAAATTGCAGTCGGAGAGTGAATAATTATTTCGGGAAGCTGAAGGATCGAGAGAAGTTGGTGCTGTCGGCGGTAAAACAGCTTCGACCTTATTTGATCCTCATTCTGAAGGAGTTGGTAATCTGCACCCACGATAGACGCTGCTGTCAGAGCAGAAAGGACTGCGGCAGTGAGCTATTCGACAAAAGGAAAAGGTCAGTCCTTTTAAGCCGTTTTATTTCCTTCATCGTAAATCCTTTGGGTAACGCATATTTCGGCTGGGATCAGCAGTAACGTCACGTCGTCGAAGAATTCGTTTCTTCTAGGAAAATCTCTCCTAATTGACTGTGGAAGTCATTTGGATTTTTTCATTACTATTTTTAAGAACTGAGTTCGTATTTCCCGTTTTAAGACCTGTTCGAGTTGCCGTACAGCAGCTGACTTCCGGTTAAGTTAGTCGTTTATTTACTTCCGGTGTTTTTGTTGAGCAATGTGTAATAAATGCTTTATTTATTTATTAAAAAAAACTGTCTCGGTTCTACATTCATTGTTATTGAATCGTAACAATTGGGGGCTCGTGGGATAAGTACCGTTTTTATGCTTAAATCCTTCTTTAATTATCGATTGATGTTTTGGATCGATTCTTTTGTTTGTGAGTGGTATTCGGCAGCAATGAATATGGACGACTACCTGACATTGCCAGATCCGGAGTTATTAGCGAAGGCGTAAAAGTGTGATGTATCTGAGATAGCTGGCAGGTTGGAAGTTACTAAAGGTATTTCGAAGGTTACAACAAAGCGTATAATTCAGAGGAAAATCGCGGAACACTACACAGATTCGGGTGCTTTGCATGAAACAGTGTTCGACAGGTTCACTGGACAGCAATCCAGTTACATCTGCAACAAGTAGATTTAGAAAAAGCTTAGAATAGAAGCTGAAATAAAACAGCGCAATTGGAACCTAACTTGGAACCAAGTCGAATAGAAGCTGAAAATAAAAAAAAGCAAATGGAAACTAACTTGGAACTATGTCGGTTGGAAGCTGAGAAACAATCGAGGGAATTTGAAATGCGATTGCGGAAGTAAAGTCTTAGAATCAGTCTTCTGGTTCAAGGACAACACTTGGTTTTAGTCAGGAAATTAAGCTGATCCCTCCATTTAATGAAACAGAAGTAGAGATATATTTTCAACATTTTGAAATTCAGAGAGGCCGAAAGAGAAATGGCCAGTGTTGTTACAGAGTGTAATTAAAGGCAAAGCACAATAAGTTTATACGGCTTCAGCGGCTCAGCAAGTACTTGATTATGATACTGTGCAGCTGCATATATTAAAGGTGTATGAGCTAGTTCCGGAAGCATATAGAGAAAGATTCGGAAATTTTAAGAAATCTGTGGAAAATACTTATGTAAAATTCGCCTACGATAAAGCTGCGTGTTTTGAGAGACGGGTTTCTTCTAAAAAAATCGAAACGGGGACCATAATAAATTATAAGAGCTGGTTTTAATGGAGAAATTTAAACGGAGCATCCGTGTTGAATTAAGGACACACATAAATGAGAGTGGCATTACTACATTGCAGGACTCTGCTAAATTAGCTGATGAGTATGCTTTAATCCAGAAGAATAAATTTCATTAGGGCAGATCTTTGAAAAGGAAAAATAACACGTTGAATCAAGGTAAAACAGAAATTAAATCAGAAGTTAGTGAGAAGGGTAAGGAGGAAGAAAAACCTGTGAATGAAAGACTTTTTGGTCCCATTTGTAATTATTGTAAGAAAAGTAATAGCCAACTGTTTCCGATTGAAGAGGAAGGAGAAATGAAGCTTTGTTAGAATCTGACCAATTTAAGAAGGGATTTGATAATTTTTAACTGAAGGAATTGTATCCTTGGAAGAGGAATCCACTCCGGTGCCAAGAAAGTTCCATAGGGATACTGGATCTTCTCAATAACTGATGTTGGACAGTTTGTTAAAGTTTAATGATTAGTCTGATACTGGGATGGTAAACTTTATACAAGGTTTTAGGAGTGCCACTACGCCTGTAGATTTGCATAGAGTAAATTTAAGGTTATTACAGGATTTGTTAAAGTATGGCTACAACCTAATTTACCCGTGAAGGATATTTCTTTATTGTTAGAAAATAACTTTGCAAATGGACTAGTTTTTCCTGAAGTGTATTTGACAATAAAGTCAGAGGAACCACGGATGGATTCTAACACAGAGTCCTCCTGTGTTGTCACTCGAGTTATGGCTAAAAAGCTTGACGTGCAGAATGATGTTGTTACCCATGATTGTTCAACTCACGATTCGAGTTTTGAGGCTGTGTCAGAAACTGGCTTATCTTCATTGTTTGAACAAGGTTCTTGGAGTAAGTCTGACCATGAAGATTTGTCTCTATCTCAGAAGGAGGTGATCGCAGTGCAGAATACAGACCCTGTGATTATCAAATTAAATGAACAAGCTGTTCCGATAGTGAAATTGATAAGTTGCCAGTAGGATATTATTTTTGAGAAAGGGGTATTGACGAAGAAGCGGAGATCGCCTAAAATTCCTGCAAGTGATGAATGGAATATTGTTCACCAGTCAGTCGTTCCCAAAGTTTATGGCAATCAGATTTTAACTTTAGCCCATAGTGTGCCCATGGGTGGGATCAAAGGCTGAGGAAAACTGTGGGCAAGATTCTTAAACATTATTACTGTCCTGCTTTGAGAAAAGATGTGGCGACGTTTTGCGGAACGTCGCTACCTATTGCTACCTATTCGGCATTTGGTGAACCTTTTCCCAAAATCATTGCAGATTATGTAGGACGATTACGAAAAACAAAAACTGGCTATCAGTACTTGCAAACTATCATGTGTAATGCATCTTGTTTTCCAGAGGCAGTGCCATTTAGGAATATAACAACTAAAACTGTAACAAAGGCTCTAATAAAATTCTTTGCTTATTTTGGGTTGCCTAAGGAAATACAATCTGACCAAGGCTGTAATTTTATTTCCGGATTGTTTCAACAGATAGTTTATAAATTGGGAGCTAAGCAAATTACTTCGTCTGCATACCATCCAGAATTGCAAAGTGCCTTGAAGAGGTTTCATTGTACCCTGAAGTCTATGATTAGGACGTATTGTGTAGAAAATGAAAATGGTTGGGATGAGGGTATAACTTACTGCAGTAAGTATTTGCAGTAAGGGAGTTGGTACAAGAATCACCAGGTTTCAGTCCATTTTAACTTGCATTAGGGCATAGAGTTAGAGGCCCTTTGGCCTTATTAAAAGAACAATCACTCAGTGAGAACATAATGGAGGATTCATCTAAAACGCATTCTGAAGTACACTTTTCCTAAGTTATTGATCAGAGGGAAACCCTAGTCTTGTATTTCACGTCTCCCTGTGGAGTCTGTCACTGTCGGATCCCAGTGTCTGTTGGTCAATTATTGGATATGATCACCTGAACCAGTGTTCACGGATCTGCTGCCGTGTGTTATCGAACTAAACTGCGCTGCAGAGTTAATCCATTAACGGAGCAACTCAGCCACAGGTCACAAAGTGGTTCCTTCTTTCCCTCTGAAACCTGTCATAAATCGGGGCAGCGCTTCGTCCTGAAGGAGGGTCTCGACCCGAAATGAAAGATGAATCAATTCCATGGATGCTGCCTGACCTGCTGAGTTTCTCCAGTTTTGTGTATGTTGTTCCTCCCTGTGTCCCAACTCGACATCATGAGATGCTGATTTTCCAGAGTCCTGGTCAGTCACAGTTAATTCAGTGAAACCGGCCCCATCAGCGACTGGAATGGGGATCAGCTCTGATCGTTGTTGTTCATGGAGATCGTTTTTATCTCCATCGATTCCCCACACATCGTCTTCTCTCCACACTGAAGAAGACAGGCCAGAGACAGTGCGACCCATTTCTGATATTAGATTCGCAGCCGTTTACAGACTCTAGCACTCACGACTTTTAGTTAAAGCCCGATCCCATGATAATTCCCAGAGAATGTTTTCAGTAACGTCCAGTGTCTGTTTTCTCTCTCCTGTGAATGTACTGGTGATTGTGATCCAGTCCTGGAGAAAGTGCAGCCTCTCTATTGCACCGCTCCCTACCTGCTGGCCATGGCAGCAGCCGATCTACTGACCATTGTCACCGTGGTCATTTTGAATCGAATCAGAGTGTACCACTTCCCGTGGAGTTTTCTGAGCATCGCCCCTGTGTGCAGTGTTGTCGATGTACTGAGCTTCACAGCCACACACTGTTCTGTCTTGTTCAACGTCACTTTCACCTTTAACTTCACAGTCAGACATTCCCACAAGACGGCGCGAGTCAAGCAGATGCTTATTTGCTAACCCAATGTGAATCACACCAGTCTCCGCTATCTCGTTAAATGATTGACAAAATTAAGACACTCCAACTTGAAGGCGCATTCCCGTAATCAACTGGACTGGACTCTGGTGCAGAGCATTGCGAAATAAAATCCTCACTGCTTCTGTCTTTAATGAAAGCTAACTTAGCCCCAACAAATCCTATCGATTATACGTAACGAAAATAAACTGATAACTATTTAAAGTCACAATCATGACTTAAGAAAGCGGTTAAATGAAATCAATCAAGCCTGCCAAAATTACATTGAAGTCTGTATGATTTCTTTCCTGATATGTTTCACCCTGAGATAGCATCTCTTCAAACGTTTCTTAATGAAAAAACCTACACGATCTGGAAGCATGTTTTGAAACAGGACAAAGGGAATAATTAAGCATTATAAGTCATGGCGATATAATTCCCTCCCTTCTTGTTTTTCCCATAAATCCAGCACTTTCATGTTCCCATTCCAGTTCATGTCAATGTAATTCCGTCCGTTCTTGTTTTACCCCTTTCTCCCCATACACGCAACACGCTGATGTATTTTATAAAGGTGTACCCATTTTCCCATCAGTCTTTCCATAAGATCCTAACTCCCAACATACATAACTCTGAACTTCTGATTTGTTAAGTGAAGGGTCTTTATCCACAGTTGAACTTTCGTAACTTACAGTCAACCCACTCATTCCCCTCAATACCTCTGTGCAGGGACCTATAAGAAGCAAATATATAAACAAGTACTTGAACATCAATTAATGGCTGCTGAGTTTCCAAAAGTAAATCTGACCGACTGCAAGAATAACGTGTTTAAGAATCATCAAAGCATAACAATTATAACGTTACGTGGGAAGAAATTTCTCCACCAACCTTCAGCCTAAAATGATGGCACCCAATTCTGCTGTATGTACTGATAAATGGTTGCAATGTAATTTCTCTATCATTGTCTATACTTCCGGCACAATAGTGGTCTTCTCCAACATTCCCAGTTCAATTATCTTTCGTTCGTTTTGGAAAAATGTTAAAAACTTGACATGATTAGTGTAACGCTTATGGCTATCGGCTTGTATTTGTCCAGGGAAAAATCCGTCCACCCGCCAAACCGTGTCTCCAGTTTGCGTGGATGCTGTGTAATGCACACTGGTACAAACTCGCACATACAATATCAGACAGCACATAGGGTAAGTTCACAGAGTACACTTTATAAATTTTACTGGAACTAGGAAATAGCGATACAATATAAAAAGAAAGAAAAGGGCGCGGAAACGTTTTTAGAGTTCAATGAGTTCGTGCACAACCGTTGGAGCTGAGTTATCGAAATCTTCTGTCCACCATTCGATCTTCTCCGACCTCCTCGACCCGCCGCCTGGGACCAACCTGGGACCAAAGGGTCCAGCGCGTCCTTCCTCTTCGGTTCTCCTCTCGAAAAACCCGCGCACTGACTCCAGGCTCCCACACATACAGATAGAACAACATCGCTTCCAGTGGTTAGTTCCTCCGTTATCAATAATTATAACTCAATCATTTCAACTAATCAGAGCATTACCAAATCAGTTACCCACAAAGAAGCCTTTTCATTATAACGCTACAGAAAAGCCATTTTATACATGTAGTTAACAGTTAACATTACAGTTAATAATCTGAGAACCGCGCAATTTCCTCCCACTGATCTCCCGGAAATAGTTGGGAGAATTTCAGCTTTTTGTCAAACCTCCTCTTATTTCCCCGATTCTGTTCCTTGGCCGCCTCCCCAGCCAGCTCATAAGCTCTTTGTAGTTCATTCTTCATATCAGACACACACTTCAAGTAGGCTTTACTTTACCAGCATCCGTCACGAAACAGAGATCAATTAGAAACCTTGCCTCGCACCGAAATATCAAATAGTTGGGCGAGTATCCAGTAGCTTCATTTCGGATACAGTTGTAACAGTGAAACAAATGCCCAATATGTTGACTCCATCGGCTCTTTTTGCTAATCTGCAGAGTTCCCAGCATGTCTAGCAGCGTCCGATTAAACCTCTCTCCCAAAGTTAAAGGCCTCAGCTGGCAGCTTCCCTCTGTTTTCCAATCGTTCCCCCCGCGTGGGCCTCACAGGGGCGCTAGATATTACCATCACCGGGTACAAATGCGCCAGCGGCATCCCTCTCTTAAAGGTGATTTCCCTCAGAGCTATCTGCCTGGCCTGCACCACCGAGGGCCTCTGCACTTCGGTCCTCACCAGCACCCCACCCGGAAATCGCGTCTCCCCCTCGAGTCCATAAAAGGGCTTCGCCTTCAGGCACTGCGGGAAATTTGGAGAAGATTTCCCATCACTCTTGCTACTTCCCGGGGCCTTATTATCACAGACTTCAACTGGGTGCATCATACAGACCCTCGATTAAATTCAGTCTCCGGCCCAGGTCCCCGAACAGTTCTCACTCGCCCTCTCCTGGCAGGCCCCCATGAGCCTCCGCACCACAGGGGAGTTTGTACCCACCAGGATTGAAGCAACCTGGTCCGGACAAACCAGTGCTAACGTCTCCAAAACCTCAGACGCTCCCACATCGGCTTCTGAAAATTCTAGTTTCACTAACAAACACCCGTCATACGGTAATACCCAGCACTGACGCCCCAGATCTTCAGTGCACGGAATGTGGTCAATGGCAAATGCTTTAAGTATTGATTGTAATACGAACGGTATAGTAGTGTGACCTGCGACCCGGTGTCAGTATGGCTTTAGCATGGATTCCCTGTATCCATAGTGACACACTGCAGCGGGGTCCCACTAATCCTTCCAGAATCGGGTCTTCTGCTTTCAGGGGCTCCTTGGTACATTGCTGGGAACGTGTTCCCCTAGAGACACCAGGCCGTTCCCTCACTGGATCCCCTCTAAGTTTCCCGACACCTCTCCCTTCTTGGATACCCTGGGACTCGCCCTCCGAGAGGCTTCCGGCCGCACGCATTCCCGCCAGAAGTGGTCTTCCTCCCCGCAGTTATAGCACACCCCCTGCCTCTCACAGTCTCACCGGAAGTGGCCCTCTTTCCCGCAGTTATAGAACACACTATTAGTCGCCCCTGCTCTCGCTGACCTCCCGCCACTTGCAGCTTCCTGCGCTGTCCGTCCTCTGGGGGTCAAAGCCCGACCTACCGACACCTCAGCCCTCAGCTCGGCCACCACCTCCTTTATCAGTTGCCGGGAGGAATCCGATCCTCTTCCGTCCTCACCGGGGACTACAACTGAGGATCTCACCCAGCTGACAGAGTCCTCCCGAGACCTCAGCTCGCTCATCCCCCCTCACATCTCTGATCAGTTGCCGGGTGGAGTCCGATCTCACCGGGGACTACAACTGAGGATCTCACCCAGCTGACGGAGTCCTCCCGCGGCCTCAGCGCTCATCCCCCCTCACATCTCAGATCAGTTGAACGAACGTCGGAGAAGGACGCGTTTTATAAGACTGCCGGAGACTACAAGCAATCTTGTCCTCGGACTGGGCTCCCCGAAATACCTGATCCATCCTGAACTGATCCACCCGGCGCCGCAATCCATTAAGCTGTCTCTCCATCCGATAAAAGGTCCGCAGAGAGCTTCTCACCCTCCTCCTGATAAATGTTTTGAAACTCCCCGAGGAGCTGACAGTCAACACAAAAGCACTTTCCAAGGCCTCCATATAGTCCTTCAGAGTGGCCAAAGGCTGGTTAACCTTCACACCTCGCACTACCCCAGCCGCTTCTCCCCGCAAAATTTCAACTAATCTCTGTCGCTCTTGCTCATCCGAGCACTGACACTCCCTCAACAACTGTGACGTTTGCTCAACCCATTTCTCATAATCCTGCTCACCCTCGGGAGTGGGCGTTATCCCCGAGAAAACTCTTAACTTCTGGCGGGGCCCCTCTGCCCTCTCGCTAAGGAGGTCAGTGCAGGGGCCAACTCAGAGCTCTCGCCTTTCACGGTGAAACGGAAACTAACCAACTTTTCCAAATCTGACCACTCTTTCCCTTCATCCTTTAGCATTGCAAGAATCCGTTCCCTAAGATCTCCCCCCTCTACAGGCAACTCCGCTCGCTGAGCTTTGGCCCCTCCCTCCCCGACACTCTGCAGGCGCCATGGCCCCGCCTCCCCGGGGACGCCAATCTCCTCTGGTAACTCCGCCCCTGTTATGTACTCACTTGTCTGCACTAACACTGTATCTGTACCTGCCTCAAAATCAAAGTTCCGCGATACAATCTCCACTTTGCCAAAAGTTTTAACTGCACTCAAACCTCGAAGTAAATTGCTCTCTGCGCCCTTCGCAGCCGCACACCATCGCCGAAAAGCAGCTGCCGCCACCCCGACCGTATTTTATTTAAGCAGAGTGGTCACACAGAATCCACGGAATTCTATCCCGGGACGAGCACCCCACAGATGTAACCCCCAGGGCTATCGGCTTGTATTTGCCCGGGTGAAAATCCGTCCACCCGCCAAACCGTGTCACCCGTTTGCGTGGATGCTGTGTAATGCACACTGGTACAAAGTATCAGACAGCACACAGTGTACGTTTACAGAGTACATTGTATAAATATTACTGGAACTAGGTAATTAATAGCGATACAATATAAAAAGAAAATAAAAAAAGGCGGCGACTTCTCAAAGTTCAATCAGTTCGTGCACAACAGCTGGAACTCAATTATCGAGGCCTTCTGCCTACCATTCGATCTTCTCCGATCTCTTCGATCCGCCGCCTGGGACCAACCTCGGTGGTCGACCAGAGCGCGTCCAGCACGTCTTTCCTCTTCGGTTCTCCTACCGAAAACCCCGCCACTCACTCCAGGCTCCCACACATACAGATAGAGCAATATCGCTTCCAGTGGTTAGTTCCTCCGTTATCAATAATTATTACCCAAACATTTCAACTAAACAGAGCATTACCTAATCAGTTTCCCACAAAGAAGTCATTTCATTATAACGCTACTCAGAAACCATTTTATATAAGCAATAAACAATTAACATTACAGTTAATAATCTGGCAACCTTACATATATATTGGTGAGAACCGACGCAGAATGGGAGACCGTTTCGCTCAACACCTACGCTCTGTCCGCCAGAGGAAGTAGGATCTCCCAGTGGCCACACATTATAATTCCACGTCCCATTCCTATTCTGATATGTCTATACATGGCCTCCTCTGCTGTCAAGATGAAGCCACACTCAGTTTGGAGGAACAACACCTTATATTCCGTCTGGGTAGTCTCCAAACTGATGGGATGAACATTGATTTTACTACCTCAATTAACGCCCCTCCTCCCCTTCTTACCCCATCCCTCATTTATTTATTGATGTATTTATTTATTATTTTCTCTGCCTCTCTCACAATCAGTTGCTTGCCTGCTCTCCATCTACCTCTGGTGCTCTCTTCCCCCTTTCTATCTCCCTAGGCCTCTTCCCATGATCCTTTCCCTTCTCCAGCTATGTATCCCTTTTGCCAATCAGCTTCCCAGCTCTTAACTTCATCGCACCCCCTCCTGTCTTCTCCTATAATTTGGGATAGCTCCCTCCCCCTCCCACTTTCAAATAACTTTCTATCTTTTCTCTCAGTTAGTCCTGACAAAGGGTCTCGGCCGGAAACGTCGACCGTACTTCTTCCTATAGATCCTGCCTGGCCTGCTGCGTTCCACCAGCATTTTGTGTGTGTTGCTAAAACTCACAATGATTAATTTCTATTTGTTTATGAGACACAGTTAAATTATAATTTAAGGCAAAGATTGTTGATAATAATGGCTGAAGGGAACTAAAATTTATTCCACATCAACCCCACCGACTGGGAGGCATCACTGTCACATGGTCAGCTGGAGATGTCAGACCCCTGAACACACCAGCACAGGGTCACAATACAACCAATACACGGGATTGGCAGATGAACCTCTGTGTCCTGATCCCAGGCAAATGCACTAACACACCAGGACATGAGTTTGAATCCTACCACAGGATTTTAATACTGACTTGATGATATTGTAGAGAATAAAAGCTCATATTAGTGTGTTTAGCGGGATTGTCAGGAAAATACGCAAATCCTTCGTGAATTGTGAGTGCTGTGTCTGATTGACGCAGGCCTTCCCCCTTCTGGATCAGCAACTCTCACTGTTGTTAGAGGCGGAAGAGGGGAGTGGTCGTTATCGGGGTCCCAATCTTCAGGAAGCAGGCAGGAGAATTGATGGACATGGACTTGACACCTGAATGGGATGTTGCCTCATAGGTGCCAGGGAGGGTCAGGGATGCCTCGAATTGTGTTTGCAACATTTCAGAGAGGGAGAGAGAGGTAAAACAGCCAGATAACCTGGTACATTTTGGGACCAATTACATAAAAGTAAAAGCAAAGGGGTCCTGAAAATAGAATTGGGAGAGCTTGGTAGAAAGCTCAGAAGCAGTACCCCCAGGGTTGTAATTTCTAGATTGCTGTCTGTGCCACGTGCTGGTGAGCGTAGAAACAGGATAATTTGGCTGATTAAAGATGGTTGAGAAGCTGGTGTAGGGGACAGAGCTTTACGTTTTTAGATTATTAGAAATTGTAGTGGAAGAGAGGAATTGGCCAAAGCAAATTGTGAGGAGACGCTGGCTGGGATGAGAGCAGAGCAGAAATGGCGTCAGTTTCTGGGAAAATGGCGAAGGTGAATGATAGATATATTCCAAAAGTAAATAAATACTCAAACGGCAAAATAGTAAAACCGTGGCTGAGAAGGGAATTCATGCTAATCTGAAGGCAAATGAGGGGTTATACAACTAAGCACAAATTAGAAGGAAGACGGAGGATTGTGAAGCTTTTACAGAGGGCAACTGAAAGAATGATTGGAAGTGGAAAAATTAAATATGAATTGACTTTATTGCTTACAGTCTTCATACACACGAGGAGTAAAAATCTTTATGGTACTTCTCCGTCCAAATGCGCAATGTGTAATTTACGTAATTTATGATACAAACGTTTATAAATAATATGTACACCATGCTAGTCAATATAACGCATATATACAGTTGTCTCAGCATGAGCTAATCAGTCTGATGGCCTGGTTGAAGAAGCTGTCCTGGAGACTGTTGCTCCTGGCTTTTATGCTTCTGTACCGTATCCCGGATGGTAGCAACTGGTACAGTTTGTGGTTGGGGTGACTCCAGTAATCCTTTGGGCCCTGTTAATACGCCTGTCTTTGCAAAACAAGCCAGAAAACAATATCAAATTGTTTTTCAAGTATTGTAACAAAATAAAACAGAGATGAGAGTGGATATAGGGCCACTAGAAAATGAGGCCGGATATATAATAACGCGGGAAAACGAGATGAAAGATAAATTAAATATTTTGCATCAGTCTTCACCATGGAAGACACTAGCACTGTGCCCGGTGTTGAAGAGTGCGAGCGAAGAGAAGTGAGTGCAGTTACTGTTACAAGGGAGAAGGTGCTCAAAACGCTGAAAGACCTGACGGTACGTGAGTCACGCGGACCAGATGAACTGCACTCTAATGTTCTGAAAGAGGCAACAGTGGACATTGTGGAGACATTAGGAACGATCTTTCAAAAATCAATGGACCCTGGCATAGTGTCACAGGACTGGAAAACTACTAACTCTTTTAGTCAGGAGGAAGTCAGCAGAAATGAAGTTATCGACCAGTTAGCCTCACCTCTGTGGTTGGGAAGAAGTTAGTGTCATTTGTTAAATTATGAGGTTATGGAATACTTGGTGACACTGAACAAGGTAAGACAAGTCAGAACGGCTTCCTTAAGGGAACATCTTGCCTGACAAACCTGTTTGTAATTCTTTGAGGAGATTACACTTAGGATAGATAAAGGGGATGTAGTATATTTGGAATTTCAGAAGGCCTCTGACAAGATGCACAAATGAAGCTGCTTACCAAGTTAAGAGCTCGTGGTATTACAGAAAATTTATTGGCATAGCCAGAACATTGGCTGCTTGGTCAGAAACAGTGAATGAGAGTAAAGGGATCCTTTCCTCTTTGGCTGCCAGTGACTAGTGCTGTTCCACAGGGGTCGGAGTTCGGACCGCCTCTTTTTATGTTATATATCAGTGATTAATATAATGAAATATTTTGCTTTGTTGTCAAGTTTGCAGATCATACAAAGACTGGTGGGGGGGGGGCGGTAGTGTTGAGGAAACAGGCAGACTACACAAAGACTTGAATGAGGAGAAAGGGCAAGAAAATGGCAAATGAAATACAATGCTGGAAAATTCAGGTCATGAGCTTTGGTCATAGAAATAATGTGCAGACTATTTATTTTAACGGGGGAAAATCCAAGAAAGATTTTATGAAAATGGACTTAGGAGTCCTTCTGCCGAACACTCTGAAGGTTAACCTGCAGGTCGAGTCAGTGGTGAGGAAGGTGTTAGGAAGGCAAATCCAATGTCAGCATTCAATTCAAGAGCTTTAGAACAGCACTCAAACCAATAGCAGCCAAATTATGCTGTTCCTACACTAACCAGCAGGTGTCACAGGCAACAATCCAGAAATTACAACACTGGAGGTACTGTTCTGAGCTTTTTACCAAGCTCTCCCAAATCTATATTCAGGACCTCTTTGCTTTTATTTCCAATATCATTGTTCACAGAATATACCAAGATACAGTATCTGGTTCTTTTCCCTCCCTCTCTAAGTTATGTAGACACGATCCCAGGTGTTCCTGGGAGGCACCGAGTGGCCACCTCGGAGGCACACTACCATTCAGGTGTTCAGTTCATGTCCATAAATTCTCCTGTCTGCTTCATGAAGATTGAGTTCCCGATCACTACTACTCCCCTCTTCTGCCTCTGACAACAGTGAGAGATGCTGATCCAGACGGGGGAAGACCTGCGTCAATCAGACACTGCACTCACAATTCACGAAGGACTTGTGTATTTTCCTGACAATTCCGGCAATCACACTGATACCCACTGTTATTCTCTACAATATCATCAAGTCATTATTAAAGTCCCAGCTCCTGTGGTAGGATTCAAATGCATGTCTTGCGGTGTCAATGCAGTGTGCCTGGGATCAGGATACAGTGGCTCATCTGCCAGTCCCGTGTATTGGTTGTATTGTGTCCCTGTGCTGGTGTGTTCAGGGGTTTGATATCTCAGCTGACCATGTGACAGTAATGTCTCCCAGTCAGTGGGTTTGATGTGCAATAAACTTCAGTTCCCCTTCAGCCCAGTATTACGGCCAATCTTTGTAAGTTTTACCTCGATTAATGGCATCAAGTGTTTTTCTCAGCACTGTGTTCAGCAAATAGGGGTGATCGAATTTTTCAACCGGTAGGGCCTCATCTGTCACTGACAATTCCTGGACATCGTCACTGATTCTGTAAATATTAAACTGCTGGTGATAAACTGGAAATTTGAAGTATTTTACAAACCCATTCAGGGTTTCAGTAAAGAGCCTGTCCTACCTCCTGTTCCGACGAGCTTCCTCCTGAAATAAATCAAACACAAATCTGATTAGACTTGGACTTACTGTCCACATCCTGAATTTCCCACAGTCACAAATACACACCAGCAATATAGAACCACGGGGAAAATTACAGGGATAGTTGCTGAAAGTTAGACCATTACTAAGAGGATGAAACTTACAGGAAAGACAGGACAGGTTGTGCATTGCCATCTGGATAAGACGTCAGAATGATGAAATGGAACAAATTCGATTAGTGATGGATTTGATTGTGTGCAGTTGGAAAAAAAGTATCTCATTCATGGCTAACACGAGAGGACAGTTTTAAAATGCTTGCAAGTAGTACAGAGGTGATGTCAGGGGTAAGTTTTTTGGAATGGGCGGAATGAGCGGAGAATGGGATACAATCCATGTAAAACTAATCCGAAAAAGTAGAGCAGTAAAAGTTTCTCTAATCTGATGGAAACCGGATATGGAGGATAAGTCTGATGTGTGGGTTATGACCACCCATTGTTCTCACTGATTGACAGAGAGACCCTCACACCCACCGCACCAGACACACTCACAGTCTGTGACTGGAGCTGAGTGTTAATGGGAGTTTTAGAGGATATTTAATGCGGTAATTAAGGACACAATCAGCAGCTCTGTGTTATGATCAGAGTAAATCATTTCAGAAAACATTGCATTCTATCCTGGGATGTACAGGATAGAACTGTGGAAGACCAGTTTTGGGTAACAGCAACCCTGAATAGTTGCATCAATTGTCTGGTGAGAAACAGTTTACTGCCATTTGTAAATGCTCTGTGTTGGAGCAACACGTCTGTTTTCTGTCTGCATTGTATTCTGTGTTATGTGTTTATTATGGTAACTCGTCACGTGAGTGGGGGCGTGGTAAATGTGAAGGGGATAAGTTCCGTGTTCGTACTTTGTTCTTGGCTGTTTTGATCCTGGGACTGGCAGATGCCATATCTTTTGTTGACCGATTAATTGCAGTTTAATTTACGATTAATTATGCTGAAATTAATTATGCTTAAATATTGTATATTGCTAATAAAGAATCGAATATTAATCTCCGATATTTAGAATATGATTAGCGGAGTGATTGTAGGTTTGTCATGCAAGGAGAACACTCTGTGTGAGGACACCAGCAGTGGCAATTGATTTGGTAGAATTGGCCACTGTGCTGTGTTTATTTCAAATATACCACTGTTCATTTAGTTGAATTTGACAGAAATAAATTGAAATAGAATACCTCACCTTGAGAAACATCACACTGTCTTTTTGTTCCTTCTGTCCTTTAACTTAGTGATTTCCTCCTGAATAATCCTTATATTCTCTTGAAGAGCCAGAAGATTTTTTCTCCATTGGGTTGAGAATCCTCTTCTCTTCTTCCCTGAGATCCCTGAGTAAGCTCTGCTCTTTCTCAGTGATAATCTGGTGCAGTTCAGAAAACTGGGATGTGATGTGGGACTGAAGGCTGTGTGACTGTTCCTGTCGAATAAAAGGTGAAGATTAGTTTACTACATTGCTGTGTTGTATTTCCTGATGACATGAAGGTGACCATTCGGTCCATTCAGGGCCATACTACTTCTGAGACATTCCCGTCAACCCCTTTCCCTCACATTTTCCTGAAAACCTATTCTCCTTCAGTGACCCATTAACTCCCAGCAGATTCACATCACTCTCCTCCACCTTCACAGGGTTAATTGTAATTAACCATTCATCCAGCATGTCCTTGGGATGTGTCTGAAACTGTCATGGCCACAGGGAATGCATGCAAACTCCACACAGACAGCAGCAGAAGTCAGGATCGAACCCAGGTCACTGGAGTTGCGATATCCGCCATTCTGCATTAAATGGAGCAACACACGACAGTAATATCAGAAATTCCGCTCAGGAATCCTCACCTGAACTCCGGAAATCTTCTCTTTCTGTTGCTGCTCCTTTTCCTGGAAGTCTGATTTCTGATGGTGAGGCCATTTTACTGGACGCCCCGGAAGATCTCGAGGGGGAGTCACGATTTCCGGCTGGGGAGCTGGTGAGGCATGAAGAGTAGAGGCCCTCGTTGGTACTTGCGAGGCGGATAACTGTGATGTGTCAGGAACACTAGAAAGAGAGAAGTCACCTTTAAGAAAGGGATGCCGCTGATGTATTTGTTTCCGGTGATGATAATGTCTAGAGCCCCAGTGTGGCCCAGGCGGGGGGTGGGGGGGGGGAAGGATTAGAAAACAGAGGAAAACTGACCGCTGAGGCCTTTAACTTTGGGGACTGTCCTGTGCCGCCGGAGTGGAAACGGAGGCTGGTGGAGATGTTGAAGCTGGAAGATTGTTTTTTTTTTCTCTTGGTGCGTTTGATGTTGGTTGTTCCAGGAGTACTCGCCATACCATCCGAGTGACTGAGGACACCCCGTTCAGGGAGAAGTCGCGGCGACTGGCCCATGCAGATGTGGAAGACATGCGGCAGCACTTGAGCAAGTTGAAAGAAGCGGGAATCATCACTGAGTCCGGAAGCCCCTTTGCCTCCCCAATAGTAGTGGCCCGGAAGAAGAACGGAAAGGTACGCATGTGTGTGGACTATAGGACCCTGAACCGGCGCACTGTCCCTGACCAGTATACGGTCCCCAGGGTCGGAGACGCGTTGGTCTGTCTGAGTGGAGCGAATTGGTTTAGTGTGCTGGACTTGAGGTGTGGATCCTCCCAGATCCCGATGAGTGAGGCCGACAAAGAGAAAACGGCAAAACACACAAAATGCTAGCGGGACACAGCAGGCCAGGCCGAGACCCTTCGTCAGGACAGACGAACACGACATTTCAGGACAGAAAGAGAAGGCGGCATTTATATGCCCTGTGGGTTTTTTCTAGTTCGGAAGGAGGCCCGAGGATATATCGGGAGCCCCTGCCAACTTCCAGAGGGTCATGGAGAAGACGATGGTGGATACGAATTTGCCTGAGGTGTTGGTGTATTACCCGATTAACCTATATACTAAACACGACGCCAGACGAGAGAGATTCGGGGCCGTCTTGTATCAAGATCAGGGCACCGAGTTGAGACCTGTCGCGCTTGTCAGCCGGAGGTTGTCGCCCTCCGTGAGAAACTCTCCCACCCATAAGCTGGAGTTCCTGGCGTTGAAGTGGGCAGTGGTGGATAAGCTGAGAGACTATCTCGCCGGTGCCAGGTTTGAGCCGAGAACGGACAACAACACACTCACTTATATCCAGACTTCAGCGAAACTGGATGCTACAGGCCATCGGTGGTTGGCGGCCTTGCCGGTATCTGATTTCAGCCTGAAGAACCGGCCGGGGAGCAGGAATATCGATGCGGATGCTTTGTCACGACGGGGACATGAGGAACAGGAGACGGAGGAGGAGCGGGTGAGCGTTCCTACCCCTGGGGTGAAAGCCATGTGTCAGTTTACTGTGACATGACTGCACTGAAGACTAAACAGTTGCCGGAATTAAGACCGGAGTACGTGGCAGCTGCTCAGAGAGATGACCCGGGCGTTGCCTCTGTTTGGAGAGCGGTGGAAAAGGGGGATGTGCTGTGGGCGGAGAAGTTGCTTCAGTGCCTCTGTTATTGAGGGAATGGCCTCAGTTGAAGTTGAGGAAATATTTTTTATATCGGGTCACGTCACCCCCGGACAGACAAGTATCGGAAGATTGTGTTGAAGTCCCTACACGATGATTCTAGACATTTGAGGGTGGTGTAGATCTATGGATCGCTCAAAGACAGGTTGTACTGGCCCCGAATGAAGGCGGATTGCAAGTCGTGCATTCGCTGCATACGCAGCCTGTGCAGGAAGCTCCGCGGGCACACTTGCAAAGTGAGGGGCTGTTGGACCTGGTGTGTATGGGTTTCTTGGCTATGGAACCCGATGTACCCGATATACGGCGAATGTCTTAGTCATCACAGACCACTACACCCGAAATGCTCAAGCGTTCCCTACCAATGAGCAAAGTGTAACTCCGGATTGTGAAAGTGCTATGGGAGAAGTATTTTGTGCATTATTGCCTTCCCCGGCGGATACATAGTGACCAGGGACGGGACTTTTAGAATAAGCTCATCTATGAGTTACTGGGTATGTTGGGGGCTGGGAAATCGAGGACTACGCCCTGTCATCTGCAGGGCGATCCCAACTGGAGAGGTTTATTCGGACGCTGTAGACATGCTGGGAACTCTGGTGATCAGCAAGAAGTGTTGATAGAGTCAACATATTGGGCATCTGGTTCACTGTGACAACTGAACCCGAAATGAAGCTACCGGATACTCGCCCTACTATTTGATGTTTGTGCGCGAGGCAAGGTTGCCCATTGATCTCTGTTTCGAGACGGATGCGGGTGAAGTATCGCCGAAACCCTACTTGAAGTGTAGGGATGCCGCCGCCGAGCAGAATCGGGAAATAAGAGGAGGTTTGACGAGAAGGTGAAGTTCTCCAAACTACTGTCGGGAGATCGAGTCCTCATAAGGAATTTGGGACTACCTGGGAAACACAAGCTGGCTGAGCGCTGGGCGGGCACGCCCTGAGTAGTAGAGAGTCAGATGTCAAATCTACCGGTTTTTCGGGTGAGGCCTAAGGATGAGCGGGGGCCCGTCAAGATTCTCCATCGGAATCACCTGTTGCCCCTGCGGCGAGATGTACAGGTAGAGCGGGAGACCGAGGTGCCGGTTGCACCTTGTACCAGGACTCTGCTGGAGAGTCAGGCCTGGGCCCCGACCCTGTGAGGGATACTGATTGGAGGGTAATCACTCAGACGACTGGTACATGCTACCGTTCGCTGACGCCCCGTGATGGAGCGAGAGGCTCCCGGATCTTCTTCTACTGGGTTAGACGGGGTAAGGGGGCTAGTGATGGGCAGTCGGGGGTACCATAGGGTGTTGGAATAAAGGACGTGCGGCCGAAGCAAGAGGTAGTGGGTTCCGAGGTGCAGAGGGGTTTGTGAGACCGCTCGCGGGAGGGTTCCCCTCGTAGTTCCCATGAGTCTCCCGTATTGTTCTCGGTGGATAAGTTAGAAGATGCAGTGCGCAGGCCTCAGAGAAGTAGGCTCCCCCCAGACAGGTTGGCCCATGTGGCACCTGGGGAGCAGGGTGTGATCTCCACTGTTTTGTGGAGTTATCCCTCTGCTTTCTGCACTTGGATTGGGTGCAAGAGGGGTTGGCGAATTATCTGAACGTCATGCGGGCATAACTCAATTGGGTGTGGGAGGGAAGAGATACAGTGTTCTCAGATTATTAACTATAATGTTAATTGTTAACTGCAGATATAAAATGGCTTCTCTGTAACATTATAATGAAAAGGCTTCTTTGTGGGTAACTGATTTGGTACTGTTCTGTTTAGTTGAAATGTTTAGGTTATAATTATTGATAACAGAGGAACTAACCACTGGAAGCAATGTTTTTCTCTTTGTATGTGTGGGAACCAGGAGTCAGTGCGCGGGTTTTTCGGGAGGAGAACCGAAGACGAAGGACGTACTGGACCCTTCGGTCCCAGGTTGGTCCCAGGCGGCGGGTCGAGGAGGTCGGAGAAGATCGAATGGTGGGCCGAAAGCTTCGATAACTGAGCTCCAACGGTTGTGCACGAACTGATTGAACTCTAAAAAAATGTTTTGGCGCCCATTTATTTCTTTTTATATTGTATCGCTATTAATTACCTAGTTCCAGTAAGATTTATAAAGTGTAATCTGTAAAAGTACATTGTGTGCTGTCTGACATTGTGTGTGCGAGTTTGTACTAGTGTGCATTAGACAGCATCTACTCAAACGGGAGACGCGGTTTAGCGGGAGGAGGAGGAGGGATTTTCCCCTGGACAAATACAAGCCGATAGTCCTAAGCGTTACACTAATCATGTCAATTTTTAACATTTTTACAGATGGAACGAAAGAGAATTTAATTGGGAATGTTGGAGTAGCCCAATTATTGTGCCTGAAGTATAGACAAGGATCGATAAATTACTTTGCAATCATTAATCAGTATACAGCGCAGAATTAGTTGCCATCATTTTTGGCGGAGTAATTTCTTCCCACGTAACGCTATAATTGTTCAGATTACTTTTATGTTTTGATGACTCTTAAACACGTTATTCTAGCAGCCGGTCAGATTTATCAGCAGGCATTAATTTATATTCAAGTAATTGTTTATATATTTTCTTCTTATGGGTCCCTGCACACAGGTATTGCGGGGAATGAGTGGGTTGACTGTAAATGACAAAAGCTCAACTGTGGATAAAGACCGATCACTTAACAAATCAGAAGTTCTGAGTTATGTATGTTGGGAATTAGGAGCTTATGGAAAGACTGGTGGGAAAATGGGTACACCTTTACAGAATACATAAACGTGTTGGGTGTATGGGGAGAAAGGGGTAAAACAAGAACGGACGGAATTATATTGACATGAACTAGAAAGGGAACATGAAAGTGTTGGGTTTTTGGGAGAAACAAGAAGGGAAGGAATTATATCGCCTTGACTTACTATGCTTAATTATTCTTTTTGTCATGTTGCAAAACATGCTTCCGGATCGTGTAGGTTTTCTCATTATGAAACGGTTGAACACAGGCGAAGCATATCAGGAAAGAAATCATGCACGCTTGATTGCAATTTTGGCAGTCATGATTGATCGATTTCATTTAACCGCTTTCTTAAGTCGTGGGTGGGTCTTTAATTAAATTCGCAGTATTGTGTTTCATTACCTATAATTGATAGGATTTCTTGGGAGTAATTTGGCGTTCGTTAGAAGCCAGAAGCAGTGAGGATTGCATTTCCCAGTTCTCTGCACTACAGTCCTACCCAACTGATAACGGGAATGCGCCTTTAAGTTGGAGTGTCACCCGTCGTAAATCCATAGCCAGACCTACTTCTTAACTTAGCCAATCATTCAAGGAGATGGCGGGGACTGATGTGATTCACACTGGGTTAGTAAATGTGCATCTGACTCGCCCCGCGCCGTCTTGTGGGCAGGTCTGACGGTGAATTTGGTGAGCGACTACTCAGGATGCGGCGCCGTTAATCAACTGAAGCATCGAAGTGACGGGATATTTCACCGCGCTGATCGCCTGCTCCCTGAATTTCGACTGAGTCACCGCGTAAATAAATGTGTTCGTGCAGCAGCTCAGATCCATCAGGAAAAACCCGACGTACTGAAAGATCCATTCAGAATCATTGAAATCCTTTCCTTTTCCTGAGACCTGATAATATATGACATTTACAACCATTGTCATACACAGGAGGATGAAGCTGCCGGAGAGGGTGAAGAGTAAAACCACAGACCTCCTCCTGCTCTCCATCTCCGGATCACTGCGGTTCTCCCCCTTGCTCTGACCCTTCAGCCCCTTACGGACCCGACTGGCCACTAAAATGTGTCTGACTGTCAGAGCGTTGAGCAGCAGGATCCCAGCGAAAGGGAGGAAGGGAACTGAAACCGTATCCAGCCAGTCATATCCTACCCACCAGGGGTCAGTGAAATAATTGTCCTTGGTAATACAGGACCACGGTACATTGTCGATGATCATCTGGGGTTCCCGTGTGAAGTATCGGGGAACGTTTTTCAGACAGGACAGTACGCCGGTTGTTGTCAGAACCACAGCCGCAGTCTTCCCAGTGCAATATTTCGTTTTCAGTTTCTGGCAGGAAATGGCGACAAACCGGTCAAAGGTGAAAGTGACGGTGAACCAGACAGAACAGTCTATGGCTGTGTAGCCCAGTACATCGATAACACTGCACACAGGGGTGATGTCCAGAAAACTCCACCGGAAGTAATACACTCTGATCCGAATCAAAATGACCCCGGTGACAATGGTCAGTAGATCGGCCGCTGCCATGGCCACCAGGTAGCGAGTGGTGCAGGTAGAGAGGCCGCAATTTCCCCGGGACAGAATTACAATCGCCAATGAATTCACTGGAGAGAGAGAACAGACACTGGGCATTACTGAACACATTCTCCGGGAATTTAAATAGGATCGGGCTTTCGCTAAACTCGGGAGTGCTGGAGTTTGTAAACGGCTGATAATCTAACACCAGAAATGGGTTGCACCATCTCTGACCTGTCTTCTTCGGTGTGCAAATAACACGATGTGTGGGGAATCGTTGGCGATAAAAGCGATCTGCATGAACAACAACGATAGGTGGAATTGAATAATCTTTCGTTTCGGGTCGACACCCTCCTTCAGGAGGAAGCGCTGCCCGGATTTATGACGTGTTTCAGAGGGAAAGAAGGAACCACTTAGTGACCTGTGGCTGAGTTGCTCCGTTAATGGATTAATTCTGCAGCGCAGTTCAATTCGATAACACACGGTAGCAGATCTGTGAATACAGGTTCAGGTGATCAGACCCAATAATTGACCAACACTCAGTGGGGTCCGACTGTGATTAGGGTTTCCCTCTGATCAATAACGTGGGAAAAGTGTACTTCAGAATGCAAACATCTCCCAGTCACAACTTGCCGGAGAGATCCCTGGCCCCGGCACTGGGACATCTCTGGACAAGTTGTCATTCAAGGCAAGAACAGCGTTCTCTTCGATCCCGTGAGTTAAAGGCTTCGATCTACTTGTTATTAAATCGGAACATTCAGAATTTGAAATTGACAGGATCGATATCTCTGATGGATATTTGTGCAATGATGATCAGGTTGTAAGCTTGTAACATGATCTTAAACAGGTTCACATCGGTTAACGCACAAAAATACCGAACATGAATTGCTCTGCTCACTCACCAGGAACTCCAATGACGGCAATGAACACGTATAATATTTTCACCACACTCTCGTACCTATCGAACATTGCAGACATTTTCTCTGGGCAGTGATTTGTCTCTTTGTGCGATAGGCGATCTCTCGGAATGGAATGTTAAGGCAGCACATTCCTGGGGTTTTTAAAGCCATTTAGCAATTCCACAGGGACAGATTTCAACAGATTGAAAAATAAAGGTTTTTAAATTATTTAGAAACCAATCACGTCAGACAGCTGCAGTCCCTGCGATGACAGATTGTGATTAAATTAATGAATAATATTTAGATAATTTGTGGGAGTTAGTTTGCTACAACAGAGGTGACTGAACCGTCCGATGTGTCTTATCAATAAAATGTGATTCCACTGGAAATATGTACTTCAAATGAACCAGTTGTCTGATATATTGAAGTATCGGAGAACGTTTTTCAGACGTTGTTGTCAGAACCACAGCCGCAGTTTTCCCGGTGCAATATTTTTTTTTGCAGTTTCTGGCAGACAATGGCGACAAACCGGTCAAAGGTGAAAGTGACGGTGAAACAGACAGAACAGTGTGTGGCTGTGAACATCAGTACACCGATAACTGTGCACACAGGGGTGATGTCCAGAAAACTGCACCGGAAGTAATACCATTTGATTTGAATGAAAATGACCACGGTAACAATGATCAATAAATCGGCCGCTGCCATGGCCACCAGGTAGCGAGTGGTGCGGGTGGAGAGGCCGCACTTTCCCCGGGACAGGATCACAATCGCCACTACATTCACTGGAGAAAGACAGAGGGAGGGAGAGAAAGAGGAACAGATACTGGGCATTACTGACCCCATTCCTCAAGGGATTGGGTTTCAGCTTTAGATCTGGAGCAGCACAGTCTGTGAACGGCTGCTAATCTAACATCAGACACTGCTCACTCTCCGACCTGCCTTCGTCAGTGTGGAGGTAAGACGATTTGTGGACAATCGTCGACGATAAAGGCGATCTGCATGAACAACAACGATCGGTGCTGATACCGATTCCAGTCACTAACGTGGCCGGTTTCATTGATTTAACCGTGACTGACCAGACCCCTGGAAACTCAGCATCTGATGGGGCCGGGAAGGGATACAGAGAGGAGCAACACACACAAAAAGTACTGGAGGGACTCAGCAGCTCCGGCAGCATCCGTGGAATTGAACAAACTTTGGTTTTGGGCCGAGACTTTTCTCCAGGACGAAGCGGTGCAATTTACGACGCGTCTCAGAGGGAAAGCAGGAACAACTCAGTAACCTGAGGCTGAGCGGCTCCGTTAATGGATTAATTCCACAGCGCAGTTCAATTCGATAACACGTCAGCTGATCCGTGGACACTGGTTCAGCTGATCGACAGGCAGTGAGATCCGACTGTGACAGACCCCACAGGGAGACATGAAACACAGGACCAGAGTTCCTCTCTGATCAATAACTCAGAAACAGTGACCTTTACAATGTAAACCCCTCCCAGTCACACCTTGCGGGAGAGCTGCCTGTCCCCACACTGGGACAACTCCGGACAAGGTGTCATTGAAGGCAAGAACAACGTTCGAGTCGGTCCCGTGAGTTTGATGAAAGACAGGAGTTTAGTTCCGCTTGTCATTAAATATGAAAAAATCAGAGTGTTGAACTGACAGGATCAATATCTCTGACGGATATTTCGACAATGATCATCAAGTTAGAAGCTTGTCAAATGATCATGAATAGATTCACAAGGTTAACACACAGAAATAACGAACATAAATGGTTCTGCTCACTCACCGGGAACTCCAATGACTGCAATGAACACGTACAATATTTTCTCGACACTCTCGTACCTATCCAACATTGCAGGCATTTTCTCTGTCCAATGACCTGTCCTCACTGTGCTACAGGCGATCTCTCGGATTGAAATGTTAAGGCAGCACATGCCTAAGATTTTTAATAACATTTAGCGACTCCACAGGGACACATTTTAACAGATTTAAAAATAACTGTTTTAAAATTATTTACAAACCAATTACGTCACGCAGATGCAATCCCCGTGGTGACAGATTGCGATTAAATAATTAACTAGCAAAATGTTTGGACTGTTTGTGTGAATTAGTTTGTCTCAACAAAGGTGACTGAACCTTCAGTGGTTTCTTATCAATTCAATGTGCTCCCACTGTAAATATGTACTTCAATGGAGCCATTTGAGAGACACAGATTATTGAAGTAAATTATGTCATTTCAGCTTGTAAAATTGCATTGAATCACCTACTGTTACCATTCTCCTTGAGAATATGATAGTTTGTGTTTGGGGGACTCTAACGAGGGGGTTGCCAAGGAAAGATTGCTTGCGGTGGTGAATAGAAACTTTCATATCCACAGAACCCTCCAAATCTTCAGTGCCTAAGTCACAGTCAGAACATTTCGGTGCTCGTCCGGGACCCACCCTTCACCCTAATACATGGCCATAAAGTCTAGTAGGGGGTCGGGTATGTTTCAATCATATCACCACGTATGTGTTAAAGAACATGGCGGAGCACTGGAGAGACGGATAAGAAAGCGCAGTTCTGTGTCTCTGTGTGGATCGACCCATTGTTCCTGCCTGACTATACACGTATCCATAGACCTCGAGTTCAATTTATCCCCTCGGTTCAGTCCCTTCCCAACTGTACCCGCAAACTGCACATGCTCTCAAACTCTCATTACAAACACTTCTCAAAATGGCTGCCTGAACAATAAAAATCAAGATCACAGGTCAAAATTTAAATTGCATTCATGATTAATCTATGTGCAAATGCAACAACATTGAGATTCGTCAGAGCTACAAATCAGCAGACACACTTGCACATTGGATCATGTCAGAGCAAAATCATTTCAAATAGTTCACAAAACGGCTGCCTCCGCCTTAGAAAATAGCAAGAGCAAACTTCAAAGTTCAAAATGCATTTATTGTTAAATTATCTCTAAATATAACAAGTCTGATAGTCGTCACACCTGCAAATCTTCAGATCCCTGAAATGCATACACACCCCAAATGTGTGCTCCAAATACCACCGAACCCCCAAATTCCGTATGCACCCTGGAATCCACCGACATTCCCAAATCTCTGCACACACTCAAATTCGCACCGACACACAAATACGTGTGCGCCCCAAATCCTTGTGCAACTGAGTTAATGTGTGCCCTCAATCCGCATGCATTCCAATATTAGCTGGCAAACACCCATTCCTGTCCACATTCCCAAATCCCTGTTCATCCACCACATTCTCCAAAGCACTCCTAAATCAGTACATATTCTAAAATCCGTCTGCACCCCCGAATCCGCTGCGCACCCGAACCCGCTGATTTTCACACATGCACATTAGATTATCCCGGCGCAAGAATCATTTCAAATAGTTCACAAAAGGACTGCTTACATAAAAAAAAAACAAGTACAGAGCTCAAAGTTCATATCGCGTTTATCTTAAAAGAAAAACAACCTTGTGATTCGACACATCTCCAAAGTCAGTGTTCACCCCCGAATCCGCCAACACACCCAACTCTGCATATATCAGCAAATCTGTATTCATCCATAAATCTCTGCTGACCGACAGACCCTCATTCAACTCTCAAATCAGTGTGCAACCCCAAAGCCACTGAGATCCGGATCTGGATCATTGCCTTCTGTATGTCGTGTCCATTTCTCCAGGTCAGTCAACAAAGAACCAAAAACACAGAGTGGATCTGTTCAGAGTCATGCTTACTGCAAGCAGTAATGAGAAGCATCTCCACTCTCCGTGGCGAGAGATCGCTTCTGCTTTGCAGCTTACGAAGTTTGCTGTTCAATACAAATTGTCAGTCTGTGCTTTGGCTGTCATCTGTTCTGCCGATGGCTGCTCCAGTGCATATCGACCTCCTCTTGGTAACACAGTGAACAGTGATCAATTACATGGTGCCTGTCAAGTACACACTCAGCATATAGCAAAGAACTGTGGGATCTTACAGGTTCCATTCTATTACATAACAAAGGTCGAATATATTTCCGCATTCCCGCCTTTGAGTCAGCACAATCTTCTTTTCCGAGTCCGCATCAAAGGGCTCCTATTTTCAATACCCTCTCCTTAGTCCTACACAAAATTACAAGATGGTGTCTGCCAATATTATAATACCGGTGGTCTTTCCATAATGCAGGGCAGCAGTCCACCATCCCAGACGGCCGACAGCTTCCTGGGAGTTGTAATGATGGAAATGGTCTCCTTCTTCCTTCAGCTTCTCGGTGCCCTCACGGATGTGATCTGTTCCGTGAAATATATTCTCCTGATTCATCATGTGCGTACGTGCAACTGTCTCGGCCAATCAGAACACACGTGGCCCCTGTCCCCATGAAAACATAGTCCAAGCCATTCGTATTTGCAAAGCCACTTTACGAACCGTCACCGATTTCGCCAACAATTTAGATATTGCTTGTAGGGTTTGTTCGACAGGTAACGGTACAGCTATACAGGACCCTGGGCAGACTCCACTTGGAGCGCTTTGCTCACCTCACCACAGGAATGATGTGGAAACTATAGAAAGGGTGCAGAGGAGATCCACAAGGATGTTGTCTTGGTTGAGGAGAATGGCTTAGAGAATAGGTTGAGTGAACTTGGCCTTTTCTCCTTAGAGTGACGGAGGATGAGAGGTAACCTGATAGATGTGCATAATGTGATGAGAGACATTGATCGTGTGGACAGTCAGAGGCTTTTTCCCAGGGCTGAAATGGCTAACAGGAGAGACCATAGTTTTAAGGTGCTTGGAAGAAGGTACATACAAGATCTCAGGGTTAAGTTGTTTGTTTGTGGTGAGTGCGTGGAATTAGGTGCCGGCGATGGAGGTGGAGACGGATACAAGAGAGTCATGGTTATATCTACGGAGCTATAAAAATAGAGGGCTGTGGGTAACTGGACATAATTTCTAAAGAGGTTACATGTTCCGCATTGCATTATGGGCCGAAGGGCCTATATTGGCGCAGGTTTTCTATCTTTCTAGGTTTCTATGAGGGCAACACTAAGTCTTTTTAACCTTGGTTAACATTGTTGTCCTGGGGCAAATCATTCTCTACAACACTCGTTTTCAAATTTATATCTTCATCCAGACAAAGTGACATTCTGATATACTGATAAGGGAATGACAGGGGTCGATGTTTCAAAGTCCCATCAGCCCTGTGCTAGATACCAAACATATCCTGTCCCGTTTTTCTGTATTTATCTGTGTTTATCTGTAACATACCCAGTTTATCTGTATTTCATTGAAGATCACAGTTAAACGGGACACATCCATTTCTACATGTGCCAGGACACCCATACAAACTCAGCAGCTTGAATGTTTGTGGCGACCACAACCGTCCGGGAAAGGACAAGAGCTAATCCAGCCGACACCATTCGGTTTTATCTTTTTCCCGTCGTCAAGCAGCTTCTTGCCGTGAGAGGCGTGAATCCACGACGGCCTTTCTCTCCCCATGATTAGTGACCAGCAGTACCGGAAATGGTACTTCAAACCGAGGCTCCAAAGAGTTCTCCCTTTTAAATGTCCGCACCACCACGTCGTCACCGGTTCACTGTAGTAGCATTTGACGGTCTCTACAGTTTGCTGGGCCTCTTTTACCTGTCGCTGATATTTAGTGATTTTTAAGACGATACGATAATTGAACATGCTCTCAGCCAAGTCGTGTACATGCACTTGTTTAATTCCTGATGGCGCATCAGACGGCAGATCCGTTGTGATTTTATGTAGGGACAGCCCAATGGTTCCTTTGGCAGTGGCTTCTGTGGTCATCAGAACCAAATGCAGCTCCTATTTCCACTTTAGTCTCATTTCCTCACAAATCTTCCTAAGTATATTCGTAATGATTCCGTTCATATTTTCGACTCGACCCGCTGACTGTGGATGGGAGCTACAATGGAAATTTTGACCGGCTTGTTAGGCTTTACATCCATCTTCACTGACTTTACCGGTGAAATGAGTACCGTTGTCACTGGGTAGTTTCCAGGGGATCGCCATCCCGGGTTACTTCCCTTAACAAACATTTCGTCACTGTAGCTGCATCATTTTCTTTCTACAAACAAATGCTTCAGCCCATCGTGAGAACACATAAATTATGTCTAATACATTCTTATACACAAAGTGAGAGATGTCATCAGGACCAACCGCGTGGGTCGGTTGCCTCTGACACCACAAGGCAGCGCCTAACAATACCTGCACAATCTAAAATCCATTGTCTACAATATCAGATATCATTCTTAGAAAGTGTTCCAGTTTTCTGTGAGTCGTTCGCTTCGGACTTTGTCTTAATCAATTACCTCCTGTCATGGGATAGGGTATAAACTGGATAAGTAACTTCTGGTTGTAGAAACTAATTTCTGCTTTGATACTTCTTGAACTTTCATAACTAGCATATGTAGAAGATAGAGGGAGCCCTGATCGCAAGTTTCCTTACTTGGGGCGGTCAACAGCGCGTCACCTTAGTGTATTAGATTAGTGCCAACCAGAACATTCCTTACCTTTTTTTCGTTTGCAATTGACATGACGAAACACTGATTCCATCAAACCTATTTTCCAATAAATCACAAACTCAGAAGAAATATGTCAAAAGTCGTGAACATCATTTCTGGTCTATCAAAGTAAAACATCTTGTTGGTTAAGCAACTTTTATGATTACTCTCAAATTATTGCAATCTGAACAAAATTAATTTCAAATTCCCAAACGAAACGGTACACCAATGAATAATTTTCTCCTGAAATGTATTGTCTCCTACCCTGACCAGTCACTGTCAGACGGGTCAGCAGATGTAGTCTCTCCGGCTGTCTCCTACCCTAACCAGTCACTGTCAGACGGGACAGCAGATGTGGTCTCTCCGGATGTCTCCTACCCTGACCTGTCACTGTCAGACGGGTCAGCAGATGTAGTCTCTCCGGCTGTCTCCTACCCTGACCAGTCACTGTCAGACGGGTCAGCAGATGTGGTCTCTCCGGCTGTCTCCTACCCTGACCAGTCACTGTCAGACGGGTCGGCAGATGTAGTCTCTCCGGCTGTCTCCTACCCTGACCAGTCACTGTCAGACGGGTCAGCAGATGTAGTCTCTCCGGCTGTCTCCTACCCTGACCTGCAATCACTGTCAGACGGGTCAGCAGATGTAGTCTCTCCGGCTGTCTCCTACCCTGACCAGTCACTGTCAGACGGGTCAGCAGATGTAGTCTCTCCGGCTGTCTCCTACCCTGACCAGTCACTGTCAGACGTGTCAGCAGATGTAGTCTCTCCGGCTGTCTCCTACCCTGACCAGTCACTGTCAGACGGGTCAGCAGATGTAGTCTCTCCGGCTGTCTCCTACCCTAACCAGTCACTGTCAGACGGGTCAGCAGATGTAGTATCTCCGGCTGTCTCCTATACTGACCAGTCACTGTCTGACGGGACACTTCAACTGCTGTACTCACTCTCTAAGATGGCGCTGCACCAGTTGCAGCAACTTCTGCGTTTTGCTATTTATCATATTATTTTATGCCGTTCTGCGTGTCATTCTGGATTATTGTGTGCCAGGACCATTTGTGATGGCAACCGTATTTGTGGATGTTGTGCCTGGATGCTTGAATTGTGCGCAGTTAGAAGATGAGGTATTCCTCCTCCGACCAGTGTTGAGCCTTGCTGTAACAGTCTGATACCAGAGCTCACCATTAAGGCCAACATTATTGCAGCTGTCTTTCATCCACTGACGACATTTGCAGAATTTTGACGGTGCGGAAGAAGGAAATGGGTTTGTGTGTGGGACTGTCCAGCAGGACAGCACGTCAGTTCTGCTGTGTCTGTCAGTTCACCGGCACTTAAATGCCGGCAGTCCTCGACTGTGGAGGAGGAGATGCTGGAGAAGACCGCACACAGCTGTGGCATGGAGAACCCGAATATGTGTACTAGCCCGTTAAAAGACTGAAATGAACGGCGGACTATTGGTAGTGGTGGGACGTCATTCTGGTTTCCTCATCGTGGAAGTGATTCACAAAGACATTCTAGCTGCAGATACAGCAGCAAGTTCAAAGTGGGGCGAAGCCGTTCACTAGCTACATGTGTGGCAAAGGATTCATTCAGTTACCTGAGCAACCTAAACACCAGACATTTCACTCAACAGAAGCAGCTGTACACCTGTTCGGAGTGTGGGAAGAGTTTCTTTCAGTTGACCCACCTTGAGAGGCTCCAGCGAGTTTACAGTAAGTAAACTCAGTAAGTAAGAGGCCACACTTCTGTCCTGAGTGAGCACAGAGATTTACTCAGTCATCCCACCTGCTTAAACTCCAGCAGCAGCTCCTCACTCCCAGGACTGAACCGTGGTCACTCAGCATTGCAGGGGTTTGTTAGACCAGAATGCCATCTGATATAGGAGAGCAATCAGGCCATTCGGCCCATTGAGTCTGCTCTAGCATTTCATCAAAGCTCAATTCCGGTTCATTGCTCAACACACAGTCCGGAATAGCTGATCCCCAGTGGGGTCAGCCACCAGATGCTCTAAACAGATTCCCCTCATGGTAACCAACACTATCCTGATTTTCCCAGTTGGTAACCCCATGACTGTCAGAACATTGTCCTTTTGACATACATTTTGTCTCCCTTTGTAATCGGCAGACCGCATTCTTTCTACTGTTGGAGTCTGTATATAAGTTCCTTCAGGGTCTTATGCACAGAGAGTCTACATCTTCTGATCCTTTGCCATCAATAGTTTTAATGATTTGATTTAATATTTACGAGCAGAGCCACCCACCCCCTTTGCCTACCTCTCTGTCTTTCTGAAACACCGTGTCCCCTTGGACTTTAAGGTCCGGGTTATAATCTTCTGTCAGCCACGATACAGTGATGTACACAAATCACACTGTGCTATGTTATTCATCACTATTATTCAGTACGCTGCGCACATTCAGATTTCACGCCTTCCGTCCTGCATTCATCGCCCTGATCGATGTTGTCACACTTTAACGCTGCAATGTATCCCGTTGATGCAATTTTGCCCTGACATCAGCCTCTGCTTCCTGGTACTCTCACTGCACACTATCCCTGTTGCCAACTAGCTACCTCATCCCCAGCACAATCACTCCGGTTCCCGTCCCCCTGACAAGTTATCTTAAACAGGAACTCTAACAAACCTGCCACGAGCATACTGGACCCCGCCAGGTTCCTGTTGTGCAGATCACTCCATCCCCTGAAGAGATGACAAATGACCCAGAGATCTCATACTGGACACCGCCAGGTTCCTGTTGAGCAGATCACTACATCCCCTGAAGAGATGCTAAGTGACCCAGAGATCTCATATTGGACCTCGCCAGGTTCCTGTTGTGCAAATCACTCCATCCCCTGAAGAGATGCCAAATGACCCAGAGACCTGATGCAATGCCCCTGCAACAGCTCCTCAGCCACACACTCATCTGACCAATCCTCACTTTCTTTCCCTCTTTTGAAATGTTGCCTCACCTGAAAGGACTGTTTCTGATCCAGAATGGAGCTGAGGGATCGTGTAGAACTTCCCTCACTTGCAGGGGTATGTTCCAGGAGGGAGATTAGAGGGGGGGAGGGGGTAAGGTGAGGATAGAAAGTTAGGAAGCGGTTTAGTCAAGATAACCATGAAAATCTGAGGGTTATAAAAATTGTCAGCAATTGCGGATGAGTTTTGTGAGCCCTGCCACCTGCCACAGTCAGCGTCTTTCTCGGGTCAGCTGTCACCTGAAAGCGCCAGGGTCGATGGTGGAGGGTTTTACAGAGATGGTGAGTGGTGTAGGGGTCAGGCGGGTTTACAAAATGGCGATGGGTGTAGGGTCAGAAGAGTTTTCACAGATGGTGAGGGCCTCAAGGAATGGAGGTATTAACAAAAATGGGGAGTGGTGTAGGGGTTGGAGGGGTTTTCACAGAGAGTGAGGAGTGTAGGAATGCTTCTCCACCAGTGTGGAAATGTACTTGTCACACCAAAATGGCCTGTAACCAGCTTGAACCTGTGTTGGATCAGACAGCTTTGCTGATAATGTTCGTGCAACATGGTACTTGAGCACTTGAGTGCAGACCCGCAGCTGTGTCACTGGGAGGATGCCAAATACTCTGATTCAGCAGACCAACAGAATGCATCCTGTCCTTGAACTGATGCTCAAAGGGGTGGTAGTACTGTTTCTTTTTGACAATGCTATTGCCAGCTCTCGGGCAGTGCTACTCTTCCCTTGCTGCAAGTATACATAATCGCTCTTAATATTCATCCACTCTGAGTAAATTGCTGTTGGTGACAACACGTAGTGTAAAGGTGTTTAACACCATCTCCTACCTGGACACCCCCTCTTACCTGGACATGCACCTCACTCTCCACCGTTTCGCCATCTCACGTCTGTACCACAAGTCTCGGAACTGAAATACCCATTCCGTCCATCGAGTCTTCTCCACCATTCGATCATGGCTACTGGATGTTTCTTCTAAACCCCGCACTGCCCCGTTATCAACCAACAACGCATCATTTACTTACGTAAAGCCCGTTACCCCACTGGTGTTTGGGGCAGCAATGAAGAGATTGCCGAAGAGGTTCACCGGGATGTTGTCTGGATTAGAGGCATGAACTACTGTGTAAGGAGAGTTCGGACAAACTTGGGCTGTTTTCTCTGGAGTGGAGGAGGCTCAGTGTGACCTGACGGAACTTGGTCACATGACGAAAGATCTCGATATAGTAGACAGCTGCCATTTTCACCTTCCGGGTCACAATGTCTAACCCCGGAGAGCATGTATTTGGAGAGTTGAGGGAGCTGTGGGATTCATTACCATGGACCGCTCAGAGGCCGGATCACACTGTTTACATAATCAGAGACTGACCAGTACTGGATTCCTAAAGCCGTCGAAGGTCATGGGGAGAAGGCAGGGAACGGGGTTGTGAAGGGAAATAACAGACACTGGGACAGGTAAAGAGAGAGGAAACTTTAGAGTGAGACATGTCAAACACAGAGATGGGACCGACTCAGATAGGGGTTCTTGTCTGGCACGGAGCAGTGGGGCTGATCACCGGTTCGTTTTCCACTTTCGGACCTTCACTGAGACCATTTCTCATCAGTACATGTTTTATAAACAATTCATTTCAATGATCAAGCTCAAAGTAAATTTATTAACAAAGTGTGTTAACCTGATGCTATAGAACAATTCATTTTCTCGTTGGCGAGGCAACTCAGTGCCTTGCATTGCCCAGCCTGGGATAGGGAATGGGGCCAATTCCAGAGAGGGATTATTTTGTGACTCTGAGGCTTTGTGAAGGAACTCCGTCCTCCTCATTCCCCTTTTCCCTCCTGACTCCCCTTCCTCACACTCCAATGCATGTGTTTGTGTGTGAGAGAGAGAGACCTGCATGCTCACTCACGCTCCATCAACGATGTCCTCTCTCCACCAACACACTCACACTCTGTGCACACTGCAATCCTCAAATGATCCACAAATGTAATGCCCTCCCTCCTGCACCAACTCCTTCGCCACGTGTTAAACAGTTTATACTTCCTATTCCTGGCACATGGCAGGAATTACAGGTCCTGAAATCACAGCCCTGTATGAGCTGTCTCTTTACTCAGCACCTCACTTCCTGAACTTCCCTTGCAGAACCTTGTTCCCATCTGAGCCTCAGAGCCATACCAAGCGCCAGAGGCCCAACAGCTGTGACTTTGCTTTGCGAGGTCATTCCCCATCCCACCTGTGTGCAAAGTGATTATACCTTTTGTTCAGAGGATGGCCACAGGGATGCGCTGCAGTGACTTTCCTTTGCGAGGTCATCTCCCCATCCCACCGGTGTGTAAAGTGATATACCTGTTGTTCAGGGGATGGCCACAGGGGTGCGCTGCAATGACTTTCCTTTGCGAGGTCATTCCCCCATCCCACTGGTGTGTAAAGAGATATACCTGTAGTTCAGGGGATGGCCACAGGGATGCACTGCTGTGACTTTCCTTTGCGAGGTCATCCCCCATCCCACCGGTGTATAAATTGATATACCTGTAGTTCAGGGGATGGCCACAGGGGTGCACTGCTGTGACTTTCCTGTGCGAGTTCACCCCCCATCCCACCGGTGTGTAAAGCGATATACCTGTAGTTCAGGGGATGGCCACAGGTTGCACTGCTGTGACTTTCCTTTGCGAGGTCATTCCCCATCCCACCGGTGTGTAAAGTGATATACCTGTTATTCAGGGGGATGGCCACGGAGGCTGGACTCTCCCTCTTGACTGTCACTCAGTTTCCATTGCCGTGACCTTGGGTGCAACTACTTCTCTCCATATGACTTACCTATCACCACTCCAGCATCAATCCATTCCCTCCCTTCCCTCAGTAGTCAAGGGTACATTTCATTCGGTCCCGACGATATATCTAACTTAATATCTTTTAAAAGCTCCAGAACATCCTCTTTCTTACACTCAAGCATTTCAGTCCACTGTAAGTTATCCCCACAATTGCCGAGGTCCTGTTTACTGGTGAATACTGAAGCAAAGTATTCATTAAATACCTCCACTACCTCCTTCCGCTCCATGCACATGTCTCCACGATTGCACCCGATAGTCCTATTCCCACACGGCTCATCCTCTTGCTCTTCACGTTATTGTAGAAAGCCTTGTGGTTTTCCTTAATCTTGTTCACCAAACCTTCTCATGGCTCCTGCAAACTCCTGTAATTTTCCAGAGCTTCAATAGTACCTATTTTCTTGAAACTTTGTTAGTTTTTCTTTTCATCTTAACGAGATTTTCTGCATCCTTTGTACAGCATGGTTCTTTTACCCTGCCACCCTTTCCTCGTCTCAATGGAACATACCTATGCAGAATGCCATACAAATATCCCCGGGACATCTGCAATATTTCTGCAGTGAATTTACCTGAGAACATCTGCTCCCAATTTATGTTTCCACATTCCTGCCCAATAGCATCGTATTTCCCCTTACCCCAGTGAAATGTTTTCCCAAATTGTCTGCTCCTATCCCTCTCCAGATGCCATGGTGAAGGAGATAGAGTTGTAGTCGCTACCTCCAAAATCCTCTCCCACCGAGAGATCTGACGCCTGACCAGGTTCATTTCCCAATACCAGAAATCTTGCCACAAACGCGGCTTCAAGAGTATGAACGTAGAATCCAAATCAAGTGCAGGTCTTTTCATCCGATTTCAAAAGCAGACAAGGCGTGTATTAGCTACTGACGCCTTAAATCTGGAACGATTTACCTGATGTTCGAATGGATTAACTGCTAAATTCAACCTAAATGCAGCAAAATGAATTTTCTTACCGCGAATCTATGAAGCTGCATTATCTACATACATCATCTACCCACCACAGTACCTGTCTCAGACAGTATCAAAAAATACTGCTGTTACAACATCTTCATTTAACAGTCTTCCAAACATAAAACTGAATTGAATGCTTTTTACACCTCCGAAATGCACTCTGATACAAAGCTGTATCTCCTTTCTTCCAGAATATAATTCAAACGCTCTATCACCATAAGTTCGATGAGTTTACATCAATGATATATGAACGATTTCGCCTCTGACCAGCAGAATCAGACGGGGAGCTCCCAGGTTTCAGAGTCGGCACTAGATCTGCCAGATTCCATCAGAAAGGAAGATGCACTAACTTCCAAGTACGATTAAAACATACATTGAAATATTATCACTAGAGCGTTGTCAGGGCATATACAGCAACACACATCATTCTTTCCTGCCGACACCTGACCTGCATTAAGTAAAGATTTCTTAAATTTACGGAAGGAAAATCCTACATCAGTAATACTACCATTGCTGCAGCTAACTTGCAACACATTAGGGAATTCATTTAGAACGTCCACATCTGCCGACACCTGAAAATCCGTGCCCACCCTCGAATCCGTGCCCACCCTTAAATCCGTGCCCACCCTCAAATCCGTGCCCACCCTCAAATCCGTGCCCACCCTCAAATCCGTGCGTACCCTCAAATCTGTGTGCGTCCTTCTTATCCGCGTGCACCCCAAATATGCACACAGTCCATCCCGAGCGCACCATCAAACCCGTCTGCACCCTCATGTCAGCCTTCACCACCAAATCGGAGGACAAACCGAAAATCCAATGCTGCTCTCTAATCTGCGTGCACCCGAAATCTGCGTTCAGATAAACACAGCTTTTGTAGCAGAACAATCAGCCCATTGATTGATGGCAACATGCAGGGACCCAAGGGAAATCGACATGTTAATCCAATACATTGTATATGCGATTATGTTGGCTGAGCTTCCAACAGTAAATCCTACCGACTGCTAGAATGACCATCTTAAAGACTCATCAACAGCGAAAAGGAATCTCATCAAATTACAACTTTGCAAGGACAAGTTTCACTCACCCACGCTAAGCCTAAAATGACGGCAACTAATTCTGATGTACAAACTGGAAAATGGTCAGTACGTCGTTTCTTTATCGTCTCTGCAATTCAGGCACAAAAACAGTCCCAGTAAAATTATTTTTAGAAACACCTGTAAAAATGGTTAACATATCATAATAATTTTCTTTAAAATGCTGATGACCCCCAAAGACTCCCAGTCATAACAGAATCCTTGGAATTTATTAAATCATATTTATTAAAACATATTCACCCAATACTAAACCCTCTTCCCTGTGACGTTTCCACACATTTAACAGGATGATGATTTCTTTGCCCGTCGAATCAATCCAGTACGTTCACATCAACTTGAACCACCGCATCCGGAAGCGTCATTGTCCCGTTCCAGCCGGTCAATCCGAAACAGGGGACCACCTTATGGTACCACAACACAATGTGAGAGGTTGTGCGTGTAACACATCCAAACAAGTTTAAAATGACTGTACATCTGTCTGAAATCTCCCATCATTTTCCTAAACTCCAGGGAATAACTTCATAACCTATTCAACTTTTCCCAACAACTCAGTTGCTCAATTCCCATCAACATTCCTGTAAATTCTCTTTGCACTCTTTCAGTCAGATTCATATTTTCCCTGTAGGTTTGTAACAAAAGTTACACGAATGCGGCCTCGCCAGCATCTTATACAGTTTCAACATACCATACCATCTTCTGTCCGCAGTACTTTGATTTCTGAATGCCGATGTGCCAAAAGCTCTCTGTATGACCCTATCGACCTGTGACGCCACATTCAAGTCACTATGAATCTGTATTCCGAGATCCCTCTCTTCTACCGCATTCCCCGTTGCTGAACTGATTTGTCCACGCCAAGTGTAACATCTCTCACTGGTCTGCATTAAAATTTATCCGCAATGTTTCAGCCCATTTTTCCACCTGGTCCAAATCCCCTGGAAAACTTTGATAGCCTTTCTGATTGTCTACAATACAACACAATCTGGATGACATCGACAAATTTGATCCGGTTTATCACATTAACATTCAGATTGCTGATATGGATGACAAACAACTACATCCCTGCGCCACTCCACTAGTCACAGGCTTCCAGTCAGAGAGGCAACCGACTGTTTCCACTCTCTACCTCCTCCAATTCACTACCTCATTCCGAATGCCCAGCGACTGGACCTTCTGAACCAAGTCCGAAGCGAGATCTCGGCAATGGCCTTGCTAAATTCCCTGTAGACCACATCCACTGACTTTCTTCCATCAGATTTCTTAGAAAGCACCTCTGAAGACTCGGTAAGATTGATTAGACATGGACGTACAACACACAACGCCATATTGAGTATCCCCAGTCAGGCACTGGCTCTCTAATTACGTATATATCCGGTTCCTTAGAATGACTTCCAATAGTTTTCCAACGAAATACTTGTTGAGAGTTTCGCTCAGGGCTAACAACCCGGGCTGGCCAAACAGAACAGTCACAGAAACGGCAATGAAGAACAGTCCAACATCCGTGTGCGCTGGTATTCCTCTGTCTCCACCAGGGACTTGCATAGCTCACTGGTGAACTGAGTGGAAGCTACTGACACGATAATGGAAGTTGTGACCACCGCCAGGACCCACACTGAAACTGGTTTCAGCCAACAACCAAGAGAGTTGGAGAAGCTTCATTACTGTTCTAAACCTCTCATCCTCCGACAGCCCTGAAACAGGCAGACACCTATATATCCATGCACACCCCATATCTGCCCACAATCCGAATCTATCTGCATCCGCAAGAGCGCACACATCCTTATCGGGTGACACCCAAATCCAGATCATATTATCCCAGAGCAAGAATCAGTTCAAATTGATCTCAAAATGGAGGGTTGCAAGTACAGTCTTCCAACATGGCCTCCTCCATCGTCAAGCAAAAAGCAAGAGCAAAGTTTAAAGTGTATTTATTATCAACGTATGTATAAATTGTACAATTTTGATACTCATCAGAGCCCTGGATCTGCTGACATTCCCGAATCCAAATACGCGCGTGAGCGTATAATGTTCACATTATCCATGAACGTATCCCCACTCACCTGCAACGCATATCCCCTGGTATTAGTCACTTCAACCCTGGGAAATGGATTTATTTGGTCCACTCTATCTATGCCTCTCATAATCATATAAACTTCCATCGAATCTTTCCTCAGCGTCCAACGCTCCAGAAGAAGCAAACCAAGTTTATCCGGACTCTCGTGGTCGCACTTGTTCTCTGAACCGGGCAGCGTCCTGGAAAATCTCTTCGGCACCCTCCCCAAAACCTCAACATCCTTCCTATAGTGGGGTGATCAGAACTGTATTCAATACTCTAGATGTGGCATAACCAGAGTTTTATACAGGTGCAGCATAATCTCCTGACTTTTGAACTCAATTTCTCGTCTAATAAAAGCAGGAATTCCATAAGCCTTCTGAAACACCACGTCGACCTGGATAGCCACTTTCAACGAGATATTGCTTTGGACCCCAAGATCTCTCTGCATAACAACACTGTTAAGGATCGTGCCTTTACAATGCACCATCTCCTTGCATTTATCGTAGTTAACCCCCACCTGCCATTTCTCAGCCATTATCTGCAACTGATCTATATTGTGCTGTATTCTTTGCCAGTTTTCTACCCGATCCAAAGCTCCATAGATCTTGGTATCATCGGCAAATTTACCACCCCACCCATTTATGTCTTGATACAGGTCATTTATATACATCACAGACAGCAGAACTCCCAGCACAGAACCCTGGTGAATTGCAGCCAACTTGCAGGCTTCCGGCTCCAATAAGTCCCTTCAATCACTACACTCTGTCTTCTGTGTGCAATCCTATAATTTTATTCAGAGACTCGTGGGTACCTGGTGTGGTGGTAGAAGGAAATACATGAGAGGTTCTGAAGAGACGTGTGGGATAGGCACATGGATGTCAGGAAGTTGAGGGATACGGACATGCAGTAGATAGGATGGATTAGTATTTGGGTGTTTTTGATTTGCTTTGCATCTGGCTCGGCACAACACTGTGGGCCGAATGTCCGGTTCCTGTTCTGTACTCTTCTATGTTCCATGTGTCGAGTAAAGCATAAAACATTCGTCTGTTCCCAACTCCTCACCACAATGTAATAGTTCTGTTGTTGTTATGCGGGCGGAGGGAAAGTCATCGCTCTTATTCTTAATGGTTTCTTCTCTGGGGATTCAGCGCCATTCAACACTCCAACTTTGCTCTGGCCCGCGATTAACCACTGCCTTAATGAGTATTCCTCCCCGTTACACAAATTTTCAGGTTTATTGCTATGAATATGCTAAGCTGATAGAATTACTACTTGTGAATGAAGTGGGGGATGATGTTGGATTGCTGGGAATGTGTGTCGAGGTGTGGTTTAGGGTTTACACGGGTGTGCAGGAGGGGAGTAGGTATTAGTTTAGCGTAGGGTCGGGAGATGGAGATGCAGGTCTACCCATGGGGAGAGAGCGGGGTGAATAAGTGCTGGTGTTAAGTGAGCTTGTTCGTGGGGCTGTGGCCAGAGTTAGTCGGGGCGCAGTCCGGGATGTTTGTGTTGTAGGATTATGGTTAACGGGAAGAAAGGCGATGTACATATTGGGCTGGGGAGATAGACTTGTGGAGTTTCGGATAAACCAGAATGTGGGGCTCTGGCAGAACAACTTTTATCTGGCCCACGCCTTTCATTAACCTAGTCTAAAAAACACGGCTTAATTAACCGGGTGTGCACTGGAACGCATCATCAGTAATGTAAGCTGATGTCGTTGGGTAATTCAGGACTTTAATCGCTCGACATCCACACTGGGGTGACCCAGCAGGGTTGCTCAGGCCAGGCTTGTGACACCCCCATGGGCAAAGATAATGGAACCATGACATCCAGTGTTTAAGGTATTTCAGATCTCTTTATTTGAATTTACTTTAACAATTTCGGTATGAGGCTTCATCTCAAAGTAAGACGTAACCTCCCCACTTTAAGTTTACGGTAATCTGTATTTTGCATCTGGGTGTGGTGGGTCGCCCGGTGTAAATCAACAGGGTTTACTGGAGATTCAGAGTCACTCCACCCTGTCACTGAGAGTTTAGGGCGACTTGTTTTCTCTGTTTCCATTTTAACTAATAGGATCCCGCTCGCCTTCTTGGTATCTTGGCTTTTACACTGACTGGGAAAATGAAGAGCATGTTACTGTTTGATTTGGTTGTGATTATGGAGGCAGTGGGAAAATCATCCCTTGTGTTCCTTGATCACTTCACTCGAGATGCAGTATTAAGCAACCCTACCAAGATGTCCTGGCCCATGCATCAGTATTAGTTCAGATTAGGATTTAGTGACAGGGATCTGCGAATTTCGATTTCAGTTTTTGATTTACTGTCAGACATGTGGGGCGTTTCAGATCTGATTCGCGTTTAGGGACAGGGATGAGGTCAGATTATGTTTAAGGTGAGGGATGTGGAGAGTCAGAGGTCAGGTAAGCTTTAGCTTGGCCACAGGTGCACGTGGCAACACATTGCACAGATATACCACCCTCCGACTAAAGTAATTTCTCCCCATGTCCGTTCTTAAAGGTCGTCTTTCAATCCTGAAGTCGTGTCCTGTTGTCCTAGAATCCCCTACCATGGGAAATAACTTTGCCATTTCTAATATGTTCTGGCCTTTTAACATTTGGAATGAGATCCCCCTTCATTCTCCTGAACTGCAGGAAAGACAGCCTGACAGCCTGAAAGTTGCTGCCAGACGATCCTCATACGGTATCCCGTTCATTACTGGAATCATTCTCCTGAATATTCTCTAAACCCTCTCCGATATCAGTATATCATTTCTAAAATAAGGATTCATACCCCTACATTAATTGAATGGTTTTCTCAAGCTTTGTTATGTCTCAGTTTGGAAAAAAAATAGAAGTAGAACTTTTGATCCCCGGTTCGATTTTGAGAGAAGATGGGGCTCTTTTGCCAAATATTATTTAATTTGAATTATTTTATATGGTACCTTGTAGAGCATCAACATCGCATCCCTGTTTTTATATTCTACCCCTCTAGAAATAAACGCTAACATCACATTTGCCTTCTTCACCACCGACTCAACCTGGAGGATGACGTTCAGAGTATTTTGAACAAGGACTCCCAAGTCCCTTTGAACGTCTGCATTTTGAATTCTTTCACCATCTAAATAATAATCTGTTCGTTTATTTCTTCCACCAAAGTGCATGGCCATACAGTTTCCAACATTGTATTGCATTTGCCTCTTCTTTGCCCGTTTCCCTAAACTATCGAGGTCTCCTAGGCCCTGAGACTTAAGGGGCCTTAAGGGACAGGAATCTGCAGATTTAGATTTCAAATGATGATTTATAGTCAAACATGTGAAGTGCTTCAGGGCTGATTAGCATATAGGAACGGGAATGTGGCTGGGTTATAGGTCCCTTGTTTAACGTCAGGGATGTGAGGAAGTAGCGGTCAGATTGGCGTTTGGGGACATGGCTCTGGTGGTCTAGATGTCAGGTAAGGTTTTATGGAGAGGACAGTGTGGTGCTGGAGGTCTGAATAGATTCGGGGTTTAGGCTGAGAGATGTGGGGTGCCGGAGGTTTTCAGAGTTCAGATTGAGGTTTAGGGACAGTGTTGACGGGACTTAGAGTTCACTTCAGGATTTAAGGAATGGGATGTTTGGAAGTTAGTTTTCATATTAGGGTAAGGGGCGTGGATGAAGGAGGTTACAGTGCAGATTAGGATCGGGGATTGGGATGGAATTAACGAGAGGACAGATTCATGTTTAGTTTGGGGGTTTTGGGGTGTTAGAAGTCAGGTTAGGCAGACGGCAGGTTTCAGAAGGATTTAAGTATCGGATTTGGTTTAATGACAAGCATGTGGGAGAGGTAGATATCATTTTGGGTTTAGGGACAGGATGTGTGGAGTAAAAGCTTTCAATGTGGTTTAGGGACAGCGATGTCAGGTAGTTCGAGGTCACATGAAGCGTTAGACGTCAGATATTGAAGTTAGAATTCAGATGATGATTTAGGCAGGGTCGCGATGTGTTAGCGGTCAGATAGTGGTCCCACTATCAAGGGACTAAATGACTACAGGCCTGTTGCTTTGACATCTGTGGTCATGAAGTCCGAGAGACGAGTGTCGGCTCACCTGAAGGACACCACAGGGCCCCCTGCTGGACCCCCTGCAGTTTGCTTATCGGGCAAATAGGTCAGTGGATGATGCGGTCAACATGGGACTGCATTACATTCTACAGCACTTCGACAACCGGGAACTTCTGTGAGGGTCCTGCTTGTTGACTTCAGCTGGGCGTTTAACACCTTCGTCCCAGAAATCCTCCACTCCAAACTCACCCAGCTTACTGTCTCCCCCGCCATCTGTCAGTGGCTCACAAGCTTCCTGACTGACAGGGTGCAGCAAGTGAGGCTGGGGAGCATCATCTCTAGCAGCCGGACAATCAGTACCGGAGCCCCCCAGGGATGTGTGCTCTCCCCACTGCTCTTCTCCCTTTACACTAATGCCTGCACCTCACAGGATCCATCTGTTAAACTCCTGAAGTTTGCAGACAACATAACTGTCATTGTCCTGATCCGAGACGGTGATGAGTCTGCATACAGACGGGAGGTGGAACGGCTGGTCGTCTGGTGTTGTCAGAACAATCTGGAGCTAAATACGCTCAAGACTGTGGAGATGACAGTGGACTTCAGGAGGAGCCCCCCCAATACTCCCCCCACTCACTATTCTCAACAGTATTGTGTCTGCTGTGGAGACCTTCAGATTTCTGGGTGTCACAATCCCCCAGGACCGGAAGTGGACACCCAACGCGGACACTCTTATCAAAAAGGCTCAGCAGCGGTTGTATTTCCTAAGTCAACTCAGGAAGTAGAGCCTCCCTCAGGAACTGCTGATTCAATTCTATTCAGGAATAATCCAGTCTGCTCTCTGTTCGTCCATCACTGTCTGGTTTGGATCAGTTAGCAAACAAGACAAGAATAGACTTCAAAGAACCGTCAGGGCTGCGGAAAGGATTATTGGTGTGAAGCTGCCCTGCATCCAGGACTTATATGCATCTAGAGTCAGGAAGAGAGCAAGCAGCATTATTGTAGACCCATCACACCCTGGACATCACCTGTTCCAACTCCTTCCTTCTGGTAGGCGCTTTAGATCACTGTATGCCAGGACAAACAGGTACAAGAACAGTTTCTGTCCGTATCCCATCAGTCGTATCAAGACTTGAATTTCAGTTTATTAGAAATCAAGTCCACCCGTACATTCAACTAGGTGGACCTCATTGCATAGAGTTTATGATTATTTGCACTATTGTTTTGTTTGTTTTTAATTCTGTACAGTGAGAGCTCAGGGAAACCGGCATCAAATTCCCTGTCTGTGTCCTTATACTCGGCGATAATAAAGGATTCTGATTCTGATTAGGAATTAGGGACAGTGATGTGTTTGTGTTTATAATGGAGGGGGGTGTGGAGATTGAATGTCAGATTGGAGCATGGGGACTGAAGGTACGTCTTGGACAGAAATTTCAACGTTTTGCAATTTTCAATAGATGATACATGACCTGCTCAGTTCCATAAGAATTTTGTGCCACTTGTAATCTGACCACTTGTAATCATAATACTTGCCGTGCGGTTGTCTCTCAAGTGCCATGCCTGGCCAACCAGTCTCTTTAACACAGGTCACCTTGTACTGGCAGCAACTTCGTACACCTTTCCTGCACTCTCTCTCTCTCTCAAGTACACACACAGACACACACACACACACACACACACACACACACACACACACCACAATTATTCACGCTCTCCCAGTCTCTCTTTTCCCCGCCCCCACGCAAGCACTCCACTCAGCCAATCCCAGACGTCTCTCTCTTGCAAGCACTTTCCAATCTCCCTCCATTTTCTCGCGGTTCACAGCTCTGCTGCTTCCAATCCCCTTTCAACAGGACGACCGCCCGGGAATAACAGCTTGGAGACTAGAGGGTGGATGAGAAGATCTGCAGCCCGGACTGGATACATTGAAGCTGCATCTGGGTTGCGCTCAGGATGCGACTTTATTGATGAACTGAAGCACCGAGGTGACCGGATATTTCACCGTACTGATCACCTGCTCCCTGAATTTCGACTGAGTCACCGCGTAAATAAATGTGTTCGTGCACAAGCTGACATTCCTCATCAAAACGCCGACCGCATGAAATATCCATTCGGAATCATTGAAATTAAAACCAATAGCTTTGACCTGATAATATATGAAATTTACAACCAGTGTCATCCACAGGAGGATGAAGCTTCCGGAGATGGTGAAGAGTAAAACTACAGACCTCTTCCTGCTCTCCATCTCCGGGTCACTGCGGTTCTCCCCCATGCTCTGACCCTTCAGCCCCTTACGGACCCGACTGGCCACTAAAATGTGTCTGACTGTCAGAGCGTTGAGGAGCAGTATCACAGCAAAAGGCAGCAACGGAGTTAAAACAGTCTCCACCCAAGCCCGTGCTACCCAGCCGGGGTCAGTGGTACCTTTGGCCACGCGTTCACAGAACCACGGCACATTGTCGATTATCACTTTAGGTTCTAAGAGGAAGTAGCGGGGAATGTTCTTTAGACCGAATAGTACACCGGTGGTTGTTAGAACCACAGCCGCAGTTTTCCCGGTGCAATATTTTGTTTTCAGCTTCTGGGAACAAATGGCGACAAACCGATCAAAGGTGAAAGTGACGGTGAACCAGACAGAACAGTCTGTGGCTGCGAACCTCAGTACATTTATTACCCTGCACACAGGGGTGATGTTAAAAAAAACTGTACTTAAAGTAATTGTTTTTTATCCGGTACAGAATGATCTCGAAGACAATAGCCAGTAGATCGGCCGCTGCCATGGCCACCAGGTAGCGAGTGGTGCAGGTAGAGAGGCCGCACTTTCCCCGGGACAGGACCACAATCGCCACTAAATTCACTGGAGAGAGTGAGAGAGAGAAACAGGGAGGGAGAAGAGGGAAGAGAGTAGACACTCGACATTACTGAACACAATCACCGGCTATCGGATAAAGTTCAGGGCTGCGAGAATGTGTAAACAGCTGCTAATCTAACATCTGAAACGCCTCACACTCTCTGAACTCTTTTCTTCACTGTGCAAATAAGGCGATCTCTGACTAATCTTCGGTGATAAAAACCAGCTGCATGAACGACAGCGATCGATGCTAATCCTGACTCCATCGCTGATGGGGACCGGTTTCTCTGACTGAGCCGTGACTGAGCAGGCCGCGAGGAACTCGGCATCTGGTGGGGCTGAGGAGGGGCAACGCACACAAAGCACTGGATGGTCAGGGCAGCTCAAGAGCTTTTATGGAATTGAACAAACACTGACCGTGTCGGGTCCTTCTTCAGGACGAAACGATGCCCCCAATTTACGACGGGTCTCAGAGGGAATGCCGGGTCAAGTTAGTAAACAGAGGCTGAGTGGCTCCGTTAATGGATTAATTCTACAACGCAGAGCAATTCCATAACACACTTCAGTATGTCCGAGGACACTGATTCAGATGATAAGACCCAAATATTGACCAGCAGATAGTGGGATCCGACTATGACAGACTCAGCCGGGAGACGTAAAACACAGGACCAGGTGTTCAGTCTGATCAATATCTCAGAGACAGTCAACTTCACCATGTAAAACCCTCCCGGTCGCCCAATCGCATCTTCGGTGCGGGGAAAATGCCTTTCTCCAGCATGGGGCAAAACTCTGGACGAATTCCCAGTAAAACCCTTCCAATCACACCTTCCCTGAGAGCTTCAATGGGACTACTCTGGAAAAGGTGTCATTAAAGGGACGAAAAACGTCCGGATCAATTCCTGCTGGCGGACGGGTGACAGAAGTTTTGTTTCACGTCATTAAATATGAAAATCAGATGTCGAATTGACAGGTTTGATATTTCTGACGGATATATCTGTAATAATCATCATGTTGGAAGCTGGTAAACTGATCGGAAAGAAGGTCCGCAACGTTTAATACACAAAAATATCAAACATGAAAAGTGCACACTCACCAGGAACTCCAAAGACGGCAATGAACAAGTACAATATTTTCCGCACACTCTTGTAACTATCCCACATTGAAGACATTTTTTTTGCCCAGTGATCCGTCCCCTGTGCTAACGGCGATCTGTCGGAATGAAATTTTAAAGCTGCAGAAGCCTGGGGTTTTTAATACCATTTAGCGAATCCACTGGGAGAGGTTTCAACAGATTCAGAAATAAAGATATTCAAACTATTTCCAAACAGATTACGTCAGACACGTGCAATCCCCACGGTGACAGAGAGCGATTAACTTAGTGAATTGATTGTGAAACGGTAAACAATGGATAATGTGATGGTATTAAGGGATGTAAATTGGGAGTAGAATTCTTCCAGCAAAACACCATCAGACCGATCTCACCACCTCTTGTTTGTGTCTGTGTGACTTTCGACCATTAGTTGGGGAAATCGTAGAGAAGATCCTCTGGAATAAAAGGACCTCTCACTGTCATTCTGCATCAAGTCTGATCACACCTCATCTGAATGCAACCTTAAACTCTCCATATACTGGATATGATCTCAACAGTCGCATTTCAATGCTACTTCCCATTCCCATTCCGACACGGCAGTCTGTGGCCTCATCTCCCGAGCGATGAGGCCACTCAGGTTGGGGGAGCAACACTTTATGTTCCGTCCCGGTGGGATCAAACCGGATGCCATGAATATTGATCCCTCTTCACCACTCCCCCATTCCCGTTTCCCTCTCTTGCCTTTTCTCCTTACCTGCCGATCGACTCCCTTCCTCTCGCCCTTACCTTTTTTCCATGATCTTGTACCCTTTCCTATCAGATTTTTCTCTCTCCAACTATTTATCTTTCACAAACTCACTTCACACCGCCACACTCCCACATTCACCTATCTCCTACCACATTGTCCGCCTTCTTCACCCTCACGCCTCCCCGCGTCTTCTTGCTCTCAATTCTCTTACTACTCCCAAGTCCTGATCAAGAGTCTCGGCCCGAAAAGTCCACAATACTGTTTTCTATAGAAGTTCCCTGGACTTCTGAGTTCCCTCAGTATTTTGTGCCTGTTGCTTTGAATGTAACCTGATCTCTCTTTCCTGATTATCACTAACCCCCCTCAGGGTACCGGGGGTATACCAAACTTTGTCCTGGGTGAAAAGCATGTCCACTTTCATCACCATTGAAACAAATGTTTGCTGTGAGAAATGATTCTCTGTTGCCTTCCATTTGAGTTATTTCTACATGGAATAGAGAAACTTAAAACACAGGAACAGACCCTTCGGCCCACGGTGTCTGTGCCAAACATTACGCCATGTTTAAAGAGTCGTAACTAAAGCTACATGATCCGTCTCCCGACATTCCCTGCCGTTCCGTAAGTCAGCCCTCACAACAGTATCCGTGGGCAGTTGGGTCTCTATTCGTAGATATCTTTATTCATTTGCGTTAATTAGTTGCCCCCAAAAAGGTGTCTGAACCGTCTGAGCTGTTGTATCAATTACACATGATTCCATTGTAATTATGTAGTTCAAATCAACCATTTGTCAAACACAAAATATTGTAGTAAATTATGGCATTCCAGTTTGTGAAGTTGTATTGAATCACCGACTGCTCCCATTCTCCTCAAGCGCTGAAATTCGTTATGTCGTTTGTATTTAGGATCCAAACCAAGATACACACACGGATGTACACACATCCTACCAAGAGGATCTCCAAGAAAATATTTGTTTGTGGTAATGAATAAACACCATCACCACCAACCGCACCACGACCCACCACCAACTCTTCTCCCTGGCCAGCACACTCCGCTGTCTCAGCCTGGGAGCGGGGGGGGGGGTGTGCATGTTTTAATCATAACACCCTGTAACCTCACAACGACCCACCCCAACCCTAATCCCTGGACTGCACACTCCGCTGTCTCAGCTGGTGTTGAGCATGTTTTAATCACAACAACCTATAACCTCACCAGGACCCACCCCGGACCTGAATGCACGGCTCACAAACTCAGCAGTCTCGGCTGGGGCTGAGTATATATTAATAATAACCCCCGAAAGTGCCACAGAACACGACGGAGAGCTGGAGAGCGGAGAAGACAGTTTAGTTGCCGATGTGTTTACATCCGTGGGCGTCTGTCTGTGTGTTTATGCCTTTGACCATATGAGTGTGATTGATGAGTGTGATTGGCAACTAAATATTCCTGGGTTTAGTTGCTTCAGGTGTGATAGAGTAGGAGGGGCCAGAGGAGGAGGTGTTATATTGCTAGTCCGAGAAAATCTTATGGCGGTGCTTTGGAAGTATAGATTAGAGAGCTCATCTAGGGAGGCTATTTGTGTGGAATTGAGGAATGGGAAAGGTGCAGTAACACTGATAGGAGTGCACTATAGGCCACCTAATGGGGAGCGTGAGTTGGAAGAGCAAATGTGTAAGGAGATAGCAGATATTTGTAATAAACACAAGGTGGTGATTGTGGGAGATTTTAATTTTCCACACATAGACTGGGAAGTTCATTCTGTAAAAGGGATGGAAAGTTTTGAGTTTGTGAAATGTGTGCAGGATAATTTTTTGCAACAATACATAGAAGTACCGACTAAAGATGGGGCAGTGTTGGATCTCCTGTTAGGGAATGCGATAGGTCAGCTGACAGATGTATGTGTTGGGGAGCACTTCGGGTCCAGTGATCACAATAGCATTAGCTTCAATATAATTATAGAGAAGGACAGGACTGGACCTAGAGTTGAGATTTTTGATTGGAGAAAGGCTAACTTTGAGGAGATGCGAAGGGATTTAGAGAGAGTGGATTGGGTCAAGTTGTTTTATGGGAAGGATGTAATAGAGAAATGGAGGTCAGTTAAGGGTGAAATTTTGAGGGTACAGAATCTTTATGTTCCTGTTAGGTTGAAAGGAAAGGTTAAAGATTTGAGAGCACCAAGGTTTTCAAGGGATATTAGAAATTTGTTTCAGAAAAAGAGGAATGTCTACAATAGATACAGGCAGCATGGAGTAAAGGAATTGCTCAAGGAATATAAAGAATGTAAAATGAATCTTAAGAAAGAGATTAGAAAAGCTAAAAGAAGATACGAGGTTGGTTTGGCAAATAAGGTGAAAGTAAATCCGAAAGGTTTCTACAGTTATATTAAAAGCAAGAGGATAGTGAGGGATAAAATTGGCCCCTTAGAGAATCAGAGTGGTCAGCTATGTGTGGAACCGAAGGAGAAGGGAGAGATTTTGAACGATTTCTTCTCTTCGGTATTCACTAAGGAGAAGGATATTGAATTGTGTAAGTTGTGGGAAGCAAGTAAGGAAGTTATGGAACCTATAACAATTAAAGAGGTGGAGGTTCTCCGGGTCCTGACAGGATATTCCCCAGGACCCTGAGGGAAGTTTGTGTAGAAATAACAGGAGCTCTGACGGAGATGTTTCATATGTCATTAGAAACGGGGATTGTGCCGGAGCATTGGCGTATTGCTCATGTGGTTCCATTGTTTAAAAAGGGTTCTAGAAGGAAGCCTAGCAACTATAGACCTGTCAGTTTGACATCAGTGGTGGATAAATTAATGGAAAGTATTTTTAGAGATAGTATTTATAATTATCTGGATAGACAGGATCTGATTAGGAGTAGCCAGCATGGATTTGTGCGTGGAAGGTCATATTTGACCAACCTTATAGAATTTTTTGAAGAAGTTACGAGGAATGTTGACGAGGGTAAAGCAGTGGATGTAGTCTATATAGACTTCACCAAAGCCTTTGACAAAGTTCCACGTGGAAGGTTAGTTAGGGAGGTTCAGTCGTTAGGTATTAATGCTGGAGTTATAAAATGGATTCAACAGTGGCTAGATGAGAGATGCCAGAGAGTAGTGGTGGTTAATTGTTTATCGGGATGGAGTTCGGTGACTAGCGGGGTGCCTCAGGGATCTGTTTTGAGCCCAATGTTGTTTGTAATATACATAAATGATCTGGATGATGGGATGGTAAATTGGATTAGTATGTATGCCTAAGATACCAAGGTAGGAGGTGTTGTGGATAATGAGGTGGGTTTTCAAAGCTTGCAGGGAGATTTATGCCGGCTAGAAGAATGGGCTGAACGTTGGCAGATGGAGTTTAATGCTGAGAGGTGTGAGGTTCTACATTTTGGCAGGAATAATCCAAATACAACATACGGTGTAAATGGTAGGGCATTGAGGGTTGCAGTGGAACAGAGAGATCTAGGAATAACAGTGCATAGTTCCCTGAAGGTGTAGTCTCAGGTAGATAGGCTGGTGAAGAAGGCTTTTGGAACGCTGGCCTTTATAAATCAGAGCATTGAGTACAGAAGTGGGATGTAATGTTAAAATTGTACAAGGCATTGGTAAGGCCAAATTTGGAATATTGTGACAGTTCTGGTCACCGAATTATAGGAAAAATATCAATAAATTAGAGAGAGTGCAGAGACGATTTACTAGGATGTTATCTGGGTTTCAGCACTTACGTTACAGAGAAAGGTTGAAAAAGTTAGGTCTCTATTCATTGGAGCGTAGAAAGTTGAGGGGGGATTTGATTGAGGTACTTAAAATTTTGAGAAGGATAGATAGAGTTGACGTGAATAGGCTGTTTCCATTGAGAGTAGGGGAGATTCAAACGAGAGGACATGATTTGAGAGTTAGGGGGCAGAAGTTTAAGGGAAATACGAGGGGGTATTTCTTTACTCAGAGAGCTGTGTGGAATGAGCTTCCTGTAGAAGTAGTAGGGGCCAGTTCAGTTGTGTCATTTAAGGTAAAATTGGATAGGTATATGGACAGGAAAGGAGTGGAGGGTTATGGGCTAAGTGCGCGTCGGTGGGACTAGGTGAGATTAAGAGTTGGGCACGGACTAGGAGGTCCGAGATGGCCTTTCTTCCGTTGTGTCATTGTTATATGGTTATAATTTATTAATATTTCATTATAAACGGTACAACCTTGACATCTGACACACCTCCATATCCACCAGCTCCCCCAAGCCAGTGCTCACCCCCGAATCCGCCAACACCCCCAACAATAGGTTCACAAATCTGTACTCACTGGGAAAACTTCATTGAATCCTCAAATCAGTGTGCATCCCAAAAGCAATTGACAGTCGAAAATTCCAGTGCACTCACACATTCACTGACACCCCTAAATCTGCGCATATCCTCAAAGCAACATTTACCACCAAATCTGTATGCAACCCGAGATTCACCGATGTCCCGAAATATGCAAATATGCAAATATGTAAATATGCACATCCTCAAATCCATGCGCTCCCCAAGTCCGTGCGCAGACCTACACATTACCCTATCACAGATCAGGATTCACTTCAACCACCTTACAAAATAGCTGCGTCCACCTTAAAAGTAGCAAGAACAAGTTTAAATTGCAAACACACGCACACATGCTCGTATAATCATTGACATCCCCTTAACTCTGCACACCTCACCAAACTTCTCTTTATCATTGTGTTTCCCAAATCCACCGAGTCCCATATTCGCTGAAAAACCCCTCTGACTGCTCACATCCACAAATCCCTGTGCACCCCCATATTCACCAAAGTATCCCTAAGTCAGAGTAATCCTCAAATCCGTGTGCACCCCCAAATCCGAGCCCACTCCGAATCCACAGACACCACAAATCCACCGACAAATCCAGATCTGTGCGCACCCCAAACCTGCTGACGCCTCCACATGCAAGTTACATTATCTCATTTCAAGCAGTTCTCAAAATATCTGCCTGCACCCTAAGAAATAGCAAGAACAGAGGTTAATGTTCAAGTTTCATTTATTATTAAAGTTTGTATCAATGAATCAAATTTGGAATCCACTGGGATTCCCAAATCTGCGCTAATCTGTAAATCTGTGTGTTCTCCCAAATCTCTGCACACCCTAAAAGCCGCATGAACCACAACTCAGTGTTCGCTTCCAATCTGTGTATTCCCAAATACATGAGCACCCCCAAACCTGCCGACACTCCCAAATCCACCTACTTACCCAGATCCGTGCACACCCCAAACCTGCCGACACTCCCAAATCCACCCACATACCCAGATCCGTGCGCACCACAAACCTGCCGACACTCCCAAATCCATCCTCATACCCAGATCCGTGCACACCCCAAACCTGCCGACACTCCCAAATCCACCTACATACCCAGATCCGTGCGCACCCCAAACCTGCCGACACTCCCAAATCCACCTAAATACCCAGATCCCTGCGCACCCCAAACCTGCCGACACTCCGAAATCCACCTACATACCCAGATCCGTGCGAACCCCAAACCTGCCGACACTCCCAAATCCACCCACATACCCAAATCCGTGCACACCCCAAACCTGCCGACACTCCCAAATCCATCCTCATACCCAGATCGGTGCACACCCCAAACTTGCCGACACTCCCAAATCCATCCTCATACCCAGATCCGTGCACACCCCAAACCTGCCGACACTCCCAAATCCACCTACATACCCAGATCCGTGCGCACCCCAAACCTGCCGACACTCCCAAATCCACCTAAATACCCAGATCCGTGCACACCCTAAACCTGCCGACTCTCCCAAATCCACCTACATACCCAGATCCCTGCGCACCCCAAACCTGCCGACACTCCGAAATCCACCTACATACCCAGATCCGTGCGAACCCCAAACCTGCCGACACTCCCAAATCCACCCACATACCCAAATCCGTGCACACCCCAAACCTGCCGACACTCCCAAATCCATCCTCATACCCAGATCGGTGCACACCCCAAACCTGCCGACACTCCCAAATCCATCCACATACCCAGATCGGTGCACACCCCAAACCTGCCGACACTCCCAAATCCATCCTCATACCCAGATCGGTGCACACCCCAAACCTGCCGACACTCCCAAATCCATCCTCATACCCAGATCGGTGCACACCCCAAACCTGCCGACACTCCCAAATCCACCTACATACCCAGATCCGTGCACACCCCAAACCTGCCGACACTCCCAAATCCATCCTCATACCCAGATCGGTGCACACCCCAAACCTGCCGACACTCCCAAATCCATCCACATACCCAGATCGGTGCACACCCCAAACCTGCCGACTCTCCCAAATCCATCCTCATCCCCAGATCGGTGCACACCTCAAACCTGCCGACACTCCCAAATCCACCCACATACCCAAATCCGTGCGCACCCCAAACCTGCCGACACTCCCAAATCCATCCTCATACCCAGATCCGTGCACACCCCAAAACTGCCGACTCTCCCAAATCCACCCACATACCCAGATCCGTGCACAACTGAAACCTGCCGACACTCCCAAATCCACCCACATACCCAAATCCCTGCGCACCCCAAACCTGCCGACTCTCCGAAATCCACCTACATACCCAGATCCGTGCGAACCCCAAACCTGCCGACACTCCCAAATCCACCCACATACCCAGATCAGTGCGCACCCCAACCTGCCGACACTCCCAAATCCACCCACATACCCAAATCCGTTCACACCCAAACCTGCCGACACTCCCAAATCCATCCTCATACCCAGATCGGTGCACACCCCAAACCTGCCGACACTCCCAAATCCATCCTCATACCCAGATCGGTGCACTCCCCAAACCTGCCGACACTCCCAAATCCATCCTCATACCCAGATCGGTGCACACCCCAAACCTGCCGACACTCCCAAATCCATCCTCATACACAGATCCGTGCACACCTGAAACCTGCCGACACTCCCAAATCCATCCTCATACCCAGATCCGTGCGCACCCCAAACCTGCCGACACTCCCAAATCCATCCTCATACCCAGATCGGTGCACACCCCAAACCTGCCGACTTTCCCAAATCCACCTACATACCCAGATCCATGCGCACCCCAAACCTGCCGACACTCCCAAATCCATCCTCATACCCAGATCCGTGCACACCTGAAACCTGCCGACACTCCCAAATCCACCTACATACCCAGATCCGTGCGCAACTTAAACCTGCCGACACTCCCAAATCCATCCTCATACCCAGATCCGTGCGCACCCCAAACCTGCCGACACTCCCAAATCCACCCACATACCCAGATCCGTGCACACCCCAAAACTGCCGACACTCCCAAATCCACCTACATACCCAGAACCGTGCGCACCCCAAACCTGCCGACACTCCCAAATCCATCCTCATACCCAGATCTGTGCTCACCCCAAACCTGCCGACACTCCCAAATCCACCCACATACCCAGATCCGTGCTCACCCCAAAACTGCCGACACTCCCAAATCCATCCTCATACCCAGATCTGTGCTCACCCCAAACCTGCCGACACTCCCAAATCCACCCACATACCCAGATCCGTGCGCACCCCAAAACTGCCGACACTCCCAAATCCAGCTACATACCCAGATCCGTGCACACCCCAAACCTGCCGACACTCCCAAATCCACCTAAATACCCAGATCCGTGCACACCCTAAACCTGCCGACTCTCCCAAATCCACCTACATACCCAGATCCCTGCGCACCCCAAACCTGCCGACACTCCCAAATCCACCAACATACCCAAATCCGTGCACACACCAAACCTGCCGACACTCCCAAATCCATCCTCATACCCAGATCGGTGCACACCCCAAACCTGCCGACACTCCCAAATCCATCCTCATACCCAGATCGGTGCACACCCCAAACCTGCCGACACTCCCAAATCCATCCTCATACCCAGATCGGTGCACACCCCAAACCTGCCGACACTCCCAAATCCATCCTCATACCCAGATCGGTGCACACCCCAAACCTGCCGACACTCCCAAATCCATCCTCATACCCAGATCGGTGCACACCCCAAACCTGCCGACTCTCCCAAATCCATCCTCATCCCCAGATCCGTGCACACCTCAAACCTGCCGACACTCCCAAATCCACCCACATACCCAAATCCGTGCGCACCCCAAACCTGCCGACACTCCCAAATCCATCCTCATACCCAGATCCGTGCACACCCCAAAACTGCCGACTCTCCCAAATCCACCCACATACCCAGATCCGTGCACAACTGAAACCTGCCGACACTCCCAAATCCACCCGCATACCCAAATCCCTGCGCACCCCAAACCTGCCGACACTCCGAAATCCACCCACATACCCAAATCCGTGCGAACCCCAAACCTGCCGACACTCCCAAATCCACCCACATACCCAAATCGGTGCACACCCCAAACCTGCCGACACTCCCAAATCCACCCACATACCCAGATCCGTGCACACCTCAAACCTGCCGACACTCCCAAATCCACCCACATACCCAAATCCGTGCGCACCCCAAACCTGCCGACACTCCCAAATCCATCCTCATACCCAGATCCGTGCACACCCCAAAACTGCCGACTCTCCCAAATCCACCCACATACCCAGATCCGTGCACACCTCAAACCTGCCGACACTCCCAAATCCACCCACATACCCAAATCCGTGCACACCCCAAACCTGCCGACACTCCCAAATCCATCCTCATACCCAGATCGGTGCACACCCCAAACCTGCCGACACTCCCAAATCCATCCTCATACACAGATCGGTGCACACCCCAAACCTGCCGACACTCCCAAATCCATCCTCATACCCAGATCGGTGCACACCCCAAACCTGCCGACACTCCCAAATCCATCCTCATACCCAGATCGGTGCACACCCCAAACCTGCCGACACTCCCAAATCCATCCTCATACCCAGATCGGTGCACACCCCAAACCTGCCGACACTCCCAAATCCATCCTCATACCCAGATCGGTGCACACCCCAAACCTGCCGACTCTCCCAAATCCATCCTCATCCCCAGATCCGTGCACACCTCAAACCTGCCGACACTCCCAAATCCACCCACATACCCAAATCCGTGCGCACCCCAAACCTGCCGACACTCCCAAATCCATCCTCATACCCAGATCCGTGCACACCCCAAAACTGCCGACTCTCCCAAATCCACCCACATACCCAGATCCGTGCACAACTGAAACCTGCCGACACTCCCAAATCCACCCACATACCCAAATCCCTGCGCACCCCAAACCTGCCGACACTCCGAAATCCACCCACATACCCAAATCCGTGCGAACCCCAAACCTGCCGACACTCCCAAATCCACCCACATACCCAAATCCGTGCACACCCCAAACCTGCCGACACTCCCAAATCCATCCTCATACCCAGATCGGTGCACACCCCAAACCTGCCGACACTCCCAAATCCATCCTCATACCCAGATCGGTGCACACCCCAAACCTGCCGACACTCCCAAATCCATCCTCATACCCAGATCGGTGCACACCCCAAACCTGCCGACACTCCCAAATCCATCCTCATACCCAGATCGGTGCACACCCCAAACCTGCCGACTCTCCCAAATCCATCCTCATCCCCAGATCCGTGCACACCTCAAACCTGCCGACACTCCCAAATCCACCCACATACCCAAATCCGTGCGCACCCCAAACCTGCCGACACTCCCAAATCCATCCTCATACCCAGATCCGTGCACACCCCAAAACTGCCGACTCTCCCAAATCCACCCACATACCCAGATCCGTGCACAACTGAAACCTGCCGACACTCCCAAATCCACCCACATACCCAAATCCCTGCGCACCCCAAACCTGCCGACACTCCGAAATCCACCTACATACCCAGATCCGTGCGAACCCCAAACCTGCCGACACTCCCAAATCCACCCACATACCCAGATCCGTGCGCACCCCAACCTGCCGACACTCCCAAATCCACCCACATACCCAAATGCGTTCACACCCAAACCTGCCGACACTCCCAAATCCATCCTCATACCCAGATTGGTGCACACCCCAAACCTGCCGACACTCCCAAATCCATCCTCATACCCAGATCGGTGCACACCCCAAACCTGCCGACACTCCCAAATCCATCCTCATACCCAGATCGGTGCACACCCCAAACCTGCCGACACTCCCAAATCCATCCTCATACACAGATCCGTGCACACCTGAAACCTGCCGACACTCCCAAATCCATCCTCATACCCAGATCCGTGCGCACCCCAAACCTGCCGACACTCCCAAATCCATCCTCATACCCAGATCGGTGCACACCCCAAACCTGCCGACTCTCCCAAATCCACCTACATACCCAGATCCATGCGCACCCCAAACCTGCCGACACTCCCAAATCCATCCTCATACCCAGATCCGTGCACACCTGAAACCTGCCGACACTCCCAAATCCACCTACATACCCAGATCCGTGCGCAACTTAAACCTGCCGACACTCCCAAATCCATCCTCATACCCAGATCCGTGCGCACCCCAAACCTGCCGACACTCCCAAATCCACCCACATACCCAGATCCGTGCACACCCCAAAACTGCCGACACTCCCAAATCCACCTACATACCCAGATCCGTGCGCACCCCAAACCTGCCGACACTCCCAAATCCATCCTCATACCCAGATCTGTGCTCACCCCAAACCTGCCGACACTCCCAAATCCACCCACATACCCAGATCCGTGCTCACCCCAAAACTGCCGACACTCCCAAATCCATCCTCATACCCAGATCTGTGCTCACCCCAAACCTGCCGACACTCCCAAATCCACCCACATACCCAGATCCGTGCGCACTCCAAAACTGCCGACACTCCCAAATCCAGCTACATACCCAGATCCGTGCACACCCCAAACCTGCCGACACTCCCAAATCCACCTACATACCCAGATCCGTGCGCACCTGAAACCTGCTGACAACTCCCAAAGCAAGAATCATGTCAAAAAAATCACAAAATAGCTGTCTACACCTTAAATCAAATAGCAAGATCACAGTTCAAAGTTCAAAGTTTATTTGCTATTAAATGTAACATTATTGACATTCATCACATCCCGTAATCCAAGGTCACCTCAAGGTTCATCCTCAAATCCGCCGATTTGTGCGATACCTCAGATAGGTTTGCACTCACACGCCCAAAGCGTGTGCACCCCAAAATTCACTGACGCTTCGAAATCAGTGCGCACACCCGTATTCGCCAACATGCCCAGAAATCAGAAAATTAATGTGCTGCCCCATTTGCTACAAACCCGTTGAAATCGCCACAGACACGTTAGAGCTTCCGAGAGCAAAACTCATTTCAAACAGTGCTCGAAATAGCTGCCTCCAGGTTAAAAAAGTTCAAAGTTCATAATGAGTTCATTATTAATATTGTGTGTCTGCATCTTTGAATTTTTTATAAGCTCCCGTGTGTGTCTTTGTGTAAGAGTGTAGCTAGCAGACAACGCTGGCGCTTTGGCGTCAAGGCTTGGCGACTGAGAACACTTGGCGAGGACAAAAGAGGGATGTGTATACACTGGTTCGGGGAACTATATAGCGTTGCATTCTTTGTAAGGGATACAGCAATATTATGGGCTTAACTCTGAAGAGGTTGAGCAGGGGATGAAAGAGTGAATCTTTGAGGAGCGTTTGATGGTTCTGGGCGAACAATGAGGGAGAAATCAGTTTGAAAGCTGTCGAATATTGAATGCACACGGAACGGGACACAGTGGAGACCCGGGGAGGCAGGAGTGATTCGGCGGCTGATCTTGCTTTACGGATGTACTAAGATTTAGAGGTATGGAAGCGAATGACGAGCCTGAACGTTGATTCATTTGTACAGAAAATAATAATGAATGAAATTTGAATTTTGCCCTCTGTATTTGATTATTGGGCCAAATGGTCCCGTCAACCTTCTTCGCTCCAAAGAAAAATACTTAACTTGTTCAACCTTTTTCTGTAACTCAGGTGTTTGAAAGCAGGTACATTCTATAAATCTCCTCTGACCCCCCTCCCGGGCGATCGCCTGTTGTGGAGGGGGACAAATCACTGGACGGAGACACTATTTCAAATGTACGACAGTGTGGAAAAACTTTCTTCCGCCTCTTCAGTTCTCTGCCGTGTTCGTTGACACATACAGGGTGCTATGATTAAACATGCTCCCCCACACTAGACTGGTGTGTTTGATAGCGATATGTCAGGGTATGGGGTGGGTCCTGGACGAGCCCCCAAATGCTCTGAGTATCACTGAATCGCTGAAGTCGTTGGAGCGTTTCATGGATCGGAAAGTCTTTATTCATCACCACAAACAGACATTATATTGGAAACCCCCTCGGCTGAGTTCCCTAAACATAACCTTCATCAAGAGTTTATGCTCCTGAGGGGATTGGTAATAGTCGGTGTTTCCATACAGTTTGACAAGCTACTATGACATAATTTACTTCCATTGTGTCTGACAAATGGTGCATATGTACTGTGGAAACACCTTTAGCTGATAAGTCCCCTCGGAAGGTTCAGTCACCATTGTTGGGACAAACTAACTCCACAAATGGTCCAAATATAAATTCATCAGTTTATTCTGAATCTGTCACAGCGAGGGTTGCACCTGCTTGACGCAATTGGTTTGTAAGTAAATTAAAAATCTTTACTTTTAAATCTGTTGAAATCTGTCTCTGTTGAGTCGCTAGATGATATTAAAAACCTCAGGCATGTGTAATCTCAACATCTCATTCCGAGAGAACGTCTGTAGCTCAGGAGGACAAACCACTGGACAGAAAAAAATGTCTGCAATGTTGGATAGGTACTTGAGTGTGGGGAAAATATTGTACTTGTTCATTGCAGTCATTAGAGTTCGCGGTGAGTGAGCAGAGCAATTCATGTTTGCTATTTCTGTCAAGGTTCTGGAGCAGGGATCCAATCGCAGACCCAGTACAGTGCACACAGTGATATATCCTGAGTCACAAATCCCGAGGTACAAACAAAGTCAGCGTCAAAATTCAGGTAGAGATAAAAACATCCAGAGAAATCCAAACACTAGAATCAGGAAACAGGCAGAGTCGATATTCAGACAGACAGGGTACAGATACGAATGCCGGAAACGCTCAGGAAAATTCACCGGCACAATTTGGCAACAAACCGGTGAAAGCACCGGACTGAAATACACTGAGCAATAAACAGAGTGGCAGGTGATAGGTGGAGCACAATGAGACACAGGTGACAGCAATACAGGTAATAATGAGGAACAGATTAGAGACGGAGCACTCAGTAACACAGGGGCCGGAGTAGAGCAGGAGCGGGGACAGGAATACATGGCAATAGAAACCACAGACTGACAGCAGGACGAAACACACAAAAAGACAGAGTTCAACTGAAGGTACTGACATTAACCCCGCCCCCGTCACACACACATTACGGATGCCTCCCAGCGTCGTGACTGGTAGAGCTGGGTGCTGGCAATGAAAGTCCCTCGTGAGGCAGCCCTCCAGGATATTACGGGTTGGGACCCAGGACCTCTCCTCAGGTCCTCCTAGTCCACAAGGTACTGCAGGCCATGCCCCCGGTGACGAACGTCCAGCAGTCTACCCACCGTGAACACCTCTGACCCATCGATGAGCCTGGAGGGAGAGTGGTTTCGGGACAAGACAGAGTGGTGGCCTATAGTACGATTTATGCGGGAGACATGCAAGGTGAGATGAATACGACGGAGAATGGAGGGGAGTTTGAGACGTGCTGCAGCATGGCTGATGACTTTAGCAATGGCAAAGAGGCCGATGAAGCGCGGTTGTGGGACGAATTTGTGGGAATCCACCTTGCGGGGTAGGTCTGAAGTTGAAAGCCACACACGCTGTCCCTGTCGGTAATGTGGGGCCTTGGAGCGATGGCCGTCAGCTTGACGCTTGACCCTGACAGAGGCACGGAGAAGGGCATTGAGGTGAAAAGTCAGGAGATTAATCTGCAACTTTTTAAAACTCTGGGTCGGCCACATCTGGAGTATTTCTTACAGTTCTGGTCATCCCACTGTTGGAGGGATGCTGACATTTTGGAGAGGGTGACTTCGTTCTGCTGAGTATTTGATTTTCTGCCGCAGTTTCGTTTTGAAAGTGGAGTTTTCATTTCTACTGTAAGAAAATTTATACCGGCAGTTCTGAAAATCACTGCTAGTTAAACTCCAGTCGGAGAGTGAAGAATTATCTAAATTTGGGAAGCTGAAGGATGGAGAAATGTTGCTGTTGTCGGTGGTACTACAGGTTCGACATTATTTAATCTTCATTCGGAAGGAATCAGTAACCTGCGATGACAGATTATGAATAAATTAATGAATAATATTTAGATCATTTGTGGGAGTTAGCTTGTTACAACAAAGGTAACTGAACCGTCCGAGGTGTCTTATCAATTAAGTGTGCTTCCACTGTAAATACGGACTTCAAAGGAACCAGTTGTCCGACAGAGAATATTGAAGTACACTAGTTTGTGCTTGTGGGACTCTACTGAGAGGGCGTCGAAGAAAATATCTGTGTTGATGAATAAACACAATTTCATACCCCCTAAATCCTCCAATTGCTTCAGTGACTTCGTCACACGCAGATCATTTGGGGGCTCATCCAGGACCCATCGCTAACCCGAACATATGCCATGAAATTGAGTAGACCAGAGGAGGGGGGAGGGGTATGTTTAAAATAATGTCACTCTGTATGTGAGAGGTGGGTAAGAAAATGCAGTTTTGTGTGTGTGTGTGTATGTGTGTGTGTGTGTGTGTGTGTGTGTGTCTGTGTGTGTGTTTCTGTGTCTGTGTCTCTGCTTGTCCCTGCCTGACTAGCCAGGTGCCCGTACACCCCCAATCCCAATTCAGTTTATTCCCCTTGGTTCAGCCCCTTCCCATCTGTCTCCGCAATGCATATGTTCTCGAACTCTCATCTCAATCTCTTCGCAAATGGTTGCTGAATCGGAAAAAAGTAAGAACAGAGGCGAAATTTCAAATTGTATTTATTACAAATGTATTTGGAAATAAAATAAACTTGAGACTCGTCACAGCTCAATTCCAGCAGTCACCCCCACATGCACATTATATTTTCCCCGAACAAAAATCATTTCACAAATACTTATCTCCATTAAAAAAACAAGAACAGAAGACTAAACTCATATTAAATTATTAATATTTCATTAAAAACGGAACCTCCAAATCCACCGGTTCCCCCAAGCCAGTGCTCACCATCGAATCCGCCATCAGCCCCAAATCTGTGCAAATCAGTGTGCACCCACAACCTGTAGTCACTTTCAAAACCTCATTCAAACTTCAAATCAACGTGCACCCCAAAAGCAACCGGCACCCCAAATGTCCAGTGCACTCACAGATTCACTGACTCACTCCTAAAGATGTGCATATGCTCAAAGCAACATTTACCACCAAATCGGTATGCACCCCGAGATATACCGACAAATCCCGAAATATGTGCACATCCGTAAATCCATGCGCACCCCAAATCCGTACGCACACCGAGACATTACTCTATCACAGAGCAGGATTCACTTCAACTACTTTACAAAATAGCTGCGTCCAGCTTAAAAGTAGCAAGAACAAAGTTTAAATTGCAAACACAATTCTTATCATCATTGACATCCCCTTAAATCTTTGTACCTCACCAAGCTTATCTTTATCCCTTCATCAGAGGGTTTCCCAAATCCACCGACCCCATTATTCGCTGACAAACCCCTATGACTGCTCACATCCACAAATCCCTGTGCGCCCCCGTAATCACCCAAGCATCCCGAAGTCAGAGGAATCCTCAAATCCCTGTGCACCGCCAAATCCGAGCGCACTCCGAACTCGAGGACACCCCCAAATTCACCGACATATCTGGATATCTGCGTGCACCCAAGAACTGCTGACGCCCCACATGCAAGTTACATTATCTCAGAGCAAGGATTATTTTAAGCAGTTCTCAAAATATCTGCCTGCACATTGCAAAATAACAAGAACAGAGGTCAAGTTTCAAGTTTCATTTATTATTAAAGTTTGTATCAATAAAACAACCTTGAGATTTGGCATCCTCAGAATCCACTTGGATACGCTAATTTGTAAATCTGTGTGTTCTCCCAAATCTGTGCGCACCCGCATGAACCACAACTCAGTGGCCGCTCACAAATCTGTGTGAATCCCCAAATCCCTGAGCACCCCCAAACCTGCCGAAATCCTAAATCCACCCACATACCCAGATCCGTGCGCACCTGAAACCTGCTGACAACTCCCAGAGCAAGAATCATTTCTAACATATCACAGGCAGAGGCAGGCACACACACACACACACACACACACACACACACACACACACACACACACACACACACACACACACACACGCACACACACACACACACACACACACACACACACACACACACACACACACACACACGCACACACACTCACTCACTCATTCACTCACTCAGACTTTCCTACCGCCTCAGCGGTTCTGAGTCGTGTTCTTTGACACATACAGGGTGCTATGATTAAAACATGCTCCCCCGCACTAGACTGTTGTGTTTGCTGGCGATATGCTCTGAGTATCACTGAATCGCTGAAGTCGTTGAGTGGTTCATGGATAGGAAAGTGTTTATCCATCACCACAAACAGACATTATATTGGAAACCCCCTCGGCAGAGTCCCTAAACATAACCTTCATCAAGAGTTTATGCTCTTGAGGAGATTGGTAAGAGTCGGTGTTTCAATAGTTTTACAAGCTACTATGACATAATTTACTTCCATATTCTGTGTCTGACAAATGTTGCATATGTACAGTGGAAGCACCTTTAGCTGATAAGACACCTCGGAAGGTTCAGTCTAAATATAAATTCATCAGTATATTCAGAACCTGTCACAACGAGGATTCCACCTGTTGACGTAATTGGTTTGTAAGTAAATTAAAAATATTTACTTTTAAATCTGTTGAAATCTGTCTCTGTGGAGTCGCTAAATGATAATGAAAACCTCAGTCATGTGTTACCTCAACATCTCATTCCGAGCGATCGTCTGTAGCACAGGAGGACAAACCACTGGACAGAGAAAATGTCTACAATGTTGGATAAGTACTGGCGTGTGGGGAAAATATTGTACGTGTTCATTGCGGTCATTGGAGTTCCTGGTGAGTGAGCAGAGCAATTCATGTTTGCTATTTCTGTCAAGGCTGTGGAGCAGGGATCCAATCGCAGACCCAGTACAGTGTACACAGTGATATATACTGAGACACAAATCCCGAGGTACAAACAAAGTCAGCATCAAAATTCAGGTAGAGACCAAAACATTCAGTAGCGGGGACAGGAATACATGACAATGGAAACACACAAAAAGACAGAGTTCAACTGAAGGTACTGGCAGAACAATGTTGGGTTTACAATGAGTTTCAGGTGAATCATCCATTCTGCTCCTAGTGAGATCAGACTTATTATTATTGACCACAACAATCATAGTAGCAGGCTCTTTCTCATAATATCATATTTATACGGCAAATTTGTGTTGGCCTTCTACGATCTGGAGTTTTTATCACGTAATCCATATCATTGACTTTAGACACAGTTTAATAAGGACCATGAAAGTTAGCTTGTAAGGGATTCGTTTGCACCGGGAAAAGAACCAGCACCTTATCTCCAGGCTTAAACGTCCTCATCCTAGCTGCTTTATCGCATAAGCTTTTCATTTTCTCCTGAGCCGATTCTACATATTCCCTAGCTAAGCTACAAGCTTTGTATATTCTGTCTTCATATTTTAAAACATAGACCAGCAAATTAGTGGGTACCTCTTTATTCATCCATTGTTCCTTTATTAAGGCCAAAGGGCCTCTAACTCTATGCCCAAATACAAGACCAAATGGACTGAAACCTAATGAATCCTGTACCGCCTCCCTTACTGCAAATAGAAGAAACTATATACCCTCATCCCAATCATTTTCATTTTCCACAAAATAAGTCCTAATCATAGTGTTGAGGGTAGAATGAAACCTCCCCAAGGCACCTTGCGATTCTGGATGGGTTGCAGATGATGTAATCCGCTTAGCTCCCAATTTATAAGCTATCTGTTGAAACTATTCGGACATAAAATTGCAGCCTTCATCATATTGTATTTCCACAGGCAACCCAAAATAAGTAAAGAATTTAATAAGTGCCTTTGTTACAGTTTTAGTTGTTATATTCCTAAGTGGTACTGCCTCTGGAAACCTAGACGCAGTGCACATGATAGTTAGCAAATACTGATGCCCAGTTTTTTTTTTGGTAATGGTCCTGCACAAACTATAACAGTTTTGATAAACGGTTCAGCAAATGCGGGAATAGGCTGCAGTTTGGCAGCTGGAGAAAATTAATTAAGTTTACCAACCATTTGACAAGTATGACACGTTCTGCAAAATATCGTCGCATCTTTTCTCAAACCAGGCTGGTAAGAATGTTTTAAAACCTTGTCCACAGTTTTCCTTACCCCTTTAGGCCCACACAAGTGATGAAGTTAAAATCTCATTTCGATAAACATTAGCACCAACTACCTGGTGAACAATATTCCATTCATCACTTGCAGGAACTGCAGGCGGTCTGCACTTATTCATCAGTACTCCTTTCTCAAAATAATCTCTTACTGGCACCCTATCAATTTCACTATCCGGAAGAGTTTGTTCTTTTAACTTGATAATCTCAGGGTCTCTACTCTGCTCTGCTAACATCTGCTTCCGAGACAGAGACAAATCTTCATGGTCAGACTTACTCCAAGAATAGAACAATGTTCGAACAATGAAGGTAAGAAAGTTTCTGACACATCCTCAAAACTCGAATCCCGAGTTGTACAGTCATGGCTAACAACCCCATTCTGCACATAATCTTTTCAGCCATATCTCGAGTTACAACACAGGAGGTTCAATGAGGTTATCAAGACCCAGCTGAGGAAGCTCCACAACAATCTGGATGGATGGGAGAGATTATCACAGGGTTGGAAACGCTGGAGAAGGACTGTCTATGCGGAGACTGCAGAAGAACACCTCCACTGTGCCGCTGAAAATGAGCGGCTTCAACATAAGGAGAGACGGGGAAAGGCCCCAACCAGACACATCCACAAGCACCTCAATGGCCGACACCTGGCGACACCTCAACAGGACTTGTGGAGCACGGATCGGCCGCTTCAGTCATCTCAAGACACACAAGTAACCAGATCAACCAGCAGGAGAAGAAACACACCCAACTAAGAGTGATCGCTGATGATGATGATGATAATCACAAGAATCTACGAAACAACGATGAAATGGGACACCCGCCGCTAATGTTTGACAGCTTCAGTTTCCGTCATCTGTGAAAGTGCAATTGGAGTCGCATGTTATCTGCAGAGCGGCCGACGGAATGCAAACAACTAGAAAGGGGAGGAAGGAAGAGAAGAGAGCGATTGTTTTAGGGGATTCTATAGTCAGCGGGGCAGATAGGAGATTTTGTGGGGCAGATCGGGAGTCTAGGATAGTATGTTGCCTCCCTGGTGCCAGGGTCCGGGACATCTCAGATCGGGTGCAGGCTATTCTTGAGAACGAGGGCATGAACCCAGATGTAATGGTCCATGTAGGGACCAACGATGTAGGTAAGGTGAGTGAGGGGGTCCTGCTTAAAGAGTTCAGGGAGTTAGGAGTGAAGCTGAAAGGCAGGACCTCCAGGGTGACAATCTCGGGATTGCTACCTGTGCCAAGTGCGAGTGAGGCGAAGAATAGAATGATTATGCACATCAATACGAGGCTGAGAGCATGGTGCAGGAAGGAAGGGTTCAGGTTTTTGGATAATTGGTCTTTGTTCCAGGGACATTGGGATCTGTTTCGAAGGGACGGTCTACATCTGAACCGGAGGGGTATCAAGATTCTTACAGGAGTGTTTGCCAGTGCTGCTCGGGGGGGAGGGGGTTAAACTAGATGTGCAGAGGGCAGGGATCCAGGGGGTTGGTCAGAAGGAGCATGGGGTTAAATGTGTAGAAGGTTTAGGTGATCTTGAGAAGGTCATCAAAATTCGGGGTGCAATTAGCCCGATGGAAGTTCAAGAAGCTGGGTTAGGTACAGCAGACAGTGTTTTAAACAAAGAGAGGAGGAATGGGCTCAGAATTCTATACTTGAATGCGCGTAGTGTCAGAAACAAGACAGATGAGCTTGAAGCTCAGATGAAAATGGGGAACTACGATATTGTTGGGATAACGGAGACATGGCTGCAAGGGGATCAGGGCTGGGAATTGAGTGTACCAGGGTATACGTGCTATCGTAGAGACAGAAATATGGGAAGAGGGGGTGGGGTGGCCCTGTTGCTGAGGAATGAGATTCAGTCCTTAGCAAGAGGTGACTTGGGAACAGGGGAAGAAGAGTCTGTGTGGATTGAGCTGAGGAACAGTAAGGGTAAAAAGACCCTAATGGGTGTTGTGTACAGGACTCCAAACATTAGCGTGGATATTGGGTACAAGTTGCTTAGGGAGTTAACATTGGCATGTGCTAAAGGTAATGCAGTCGTTATGGGAGATTTCAACATGCAGGTGAACTGGGACAATCAGGTAGGTGCTGGACCCCAGGATAGGGAGTTTGTGGAGTGTCTAAGGGATGTATTTTTGGAACAGCTTGTGCTTGAGCCAACCAGGAACGAGGACTTGGTGATGTGTAATGAACAGGAATTGATAAGTGATCATGAAGTAAAGGAGGCATTAGGGAGTAGTGATCATAACATGATAAGTTTTTATCTACAATTTGAGAGGGATAAGGGCAGATCAGAGGTGTCAGAGTTGCAATTAAATAAAGGAGACTACGGAGCAATGAGGGAAGAGCTGGCCAAAGTTAAATGGGCGGATGCCCTGGCAGGAAAGACAGTGGATCAGCAGTGGCTGATATTCTTGGGGATAATACAAAAGATGCAAAAGCAGTTCATTCCAATGAGAAGGAAGGATTCAAAGAGGGGGAAGGGGCAACAGTGGTTGACAAAGGAAGTCAGAGATTGTATAGCATTTAAAAAAAAGAAGTATGACAGGGCTAAGATGAGTGGGAGTACAGATGATTGGGAAAGTTTTAAAGAACAGCAGATCTTAACTAAAAAAGCAATACGGAGAGAAAAAATCAGGTATCAGCTCAGTCTAGCTAGGAATATAAGAGGGGATAGCAAAAGCTTTTTTAGCTATGTGAAGGGAAAGAACATAGTTAAGAACAATGTTGACCCCTTGAAGAATGAATTGGGAGACATTGTTATGGGAAACAGGGAAATGGCGACAGAATTTAATGCGTACTTTAGATCTGTCTTCACCAGGGAGGACATAAGCAATCTCCCAGATGTATGGATGGGCCAGGGTCATAAGATATCAGAGGAATTGAGACAGATTGACATTAGGAAAGAAACTGTGATGAGTAGACTGGTAGGACTGAAGGCTAATAAATCCCCGGGTCCAGTTGGTCTGCATCCGAGGGTTCTAAAAGAGGTGGCTCAGGAAATTGCGGATGCATTGGTAATCATTTTCAAATGTTCCTTAGATTCAGGATCAGTTCCTGAAGATTGGAGAGTGGCTAATGTTATCCCACTTTTCAAGAAGGGAGGGAAGGAGAAAACGGAGAACTATCGTCCTGTTAGCCTAACGTCAGTCGTGGGGAAGATGTTTGAGTCCATTATTAAGGACGACATAGTGGCACATCTTGATGGCAGAAATAGGATTAGGCCGAGCCAGCATGGATTTACCAAGGGCAAATCAGGCTTAACTAATCTGTTGGAGTTTTTTGAGGGTGTAACCAGGATGTTAGACGAGGGTAAGCCAGTGGATGTTGTGTACCTAGATTTTCAGAAGGCATTCGATAAGGTGCCACATAGGAGATTGGAGAGTAAAATCAGAGCTCATGGCATTGGGGGCAGGGTTTCAACATGGATAGAAAACTGGTTGGCAGATAGAAAGGAAAGGGTAGCAGTGAATGGGTGTTTCTCGGACTGGCTGGAGATGATTAGTGGGGTACCACAGGGCTCTGTATTGGGACTACAGCTCTTTACGATTTATGTCAACGATTTAGATGAGGGCATTGAAAACTATATCAGCAAGTTTGCTGATGATACTAAACTGGGTGGCAGTGTGACATGCGAAGAGGACGTTAGGAGAATACAGGGAGACTTGGATAGGCTGGGTGAGTGGGCAGATACTTGGCAGATATCATTCAATGTGAATAAATGTGAAGTTATCCACTTTGGAAGCAGGAACAAGAGGGCAGAGTATTGTCTGAACGGTGTAGAGTTAGGTAAGGGAGAGATGCAAAGAGACCTAGGAGTCCTAGTTCACCAGTCAATGAAGGTGAATGAGCAAGTGCAACAGGCAGTGAAGCGGGCAAATGGAATGTTGGCCTTTGTTACAAGGGGAATTGAGTACAAGAGCAAGGATGTCCTTTTTCATTTGTACAGGGCCCTGGTGAGACCACACCTGGAATATTGTGTACGGTTTTGGTCTCCAGGTTTAAGGAAGGACATTCTGGCAATTGAGGAAGTGCAGCGTAGATTCACTAGGTTGATTCCTGGGTTGGCAGGGCTGTCTTACGCAGAGAGATTGGAGAGATTGGGCTTGTACACATTGGAATTGAAGAGATTGAGAGGGGATCTGATTGAAATGTTTAAGATAATTAAAGGATTTGATAGGATTGAGACAGGAAATATTTTCCAGATGTTGGGAGAGTCCAGTACCAGAGGGCATGGATTGAGAATAAGAGGTCAGTTATTTAAAACAGAGTTGAGGAAAAACTTCTTCTCCCAGAGAGTTGTGGGGGTGTGGAATGCACTGCCTCGGAAGACGGTGGAGGCCAATTCTCTGGATGCTTTCAAGAAGGAGCTAGATAGATATCTGATGGATAGGGGAATCAAGGGATATGGGGACAAGGCAGGGACTGGGTATTGATAGTGAATGATCAGCCATGATCTCAGAATGGCGGTGCAGACTCGAGGGGCCGAATGGTCTACTTCTGCACCTATTGTCTATACACACCATTCCATTCTCCAGCTCTCTCTAAAGTTTGTCTATATCGGTCCGTATTGTGACTCCACATATTCGTCATTTGCAATATAAACGCGAAGAGTTCTCGGGTATATGCCAGATGATAGATGGCACTAACTAGGACAGATTAAATTGTCTGATAGCTCGAACAATGAAATCACTATAACAACTGTGGCTGTTCTGTTCGTGCAGTGTCGTTCCCGCAGCCGTTCCCAACAAACTGTGATCGAGCTATCGAAAGAGAAACCCAGTGTCAGCAAAACCCAACAGTCTCCAATTACAAACGTTGGTACGAGTGTCTGACGCAAATCTGAGAATATTAACGTCATCGTTGTCGTAATTAGCCTGTCACACAACAGCAACAAATAGAACTAACATGACATCTAATTTTGCCGTTCCACATTTAAGGGTGAAGAATTTCAAGTCCACGTGTTCCGCGAGGCATGAACAAAATCGTCGTTAAATTAACCACAAGAAATCTATTTTTGCCAAAACTGAACGGCTTTATTTCAGAATTGCACTTCACTGTATGGAATAGTTTCAATTCTTCTGTTTCCGCAAATGGCCGGTTTTAGAAAATTAGCGTCGGCAATATTGATAATGGCAGCATAGGGGTACTGTTTCTTTCATCAGAAATTTGTTTGGAAAATAGGCAGATTCACAGTTTTAAACTTGGAACTTCGGAAAGAACGCCAGAGGGGAAAGCTTCATTCACGCTGTTGTTGTGATGAAGCTGAGTTTACTTACATACTTGAGCCCTGAGCTCCTAACGGCAGCATTGGGCGTTGATGTCCTCCCGTCTTCACCGTCCTCTGAGATCGATGGTATGATTGGAGTTCGTCAAAGCTCCCATAATCCATTGTCTGCCCTGTACAGTGGATTGGCCTGGACAGCTTCACCAGAGCCCTTTTGGCCGGAATTACCCGTTTCTACCTCTCCCGACGGGATCGCAGCCTTGGCGTTTCAGAGCCAAAAGACACTTAGACAGAAATAAAACACGAGGTCTCATTTGTTGATATGTGACGGAAAGATCAGCTTGTCTAAAGTCAACTGGAAAGTTCACCGGAAGAGCTGCCATGCTATTGTGAAGTCTCAGGGTTTTGTTATCGTTCAGATTCCGACATAAAGCACTAAATCCCGGTTGTCCTTCTTTCATTGGACACCAATCATGTACGGTGTGTAGGCAAGGGATGTTCCAAATATAATGTTTAAAAAGGACAGATTCTGGAATAAAATAACGTGGGGCTGGAGAGAACACAAACTGGTCCGACATGATTTATTGAAGATATAATGAAGGTATGGGACTTTAAACTCACGCACTGACACACAGCGACAGCGCGAGTACAAGTTATTGTCACTTCAGGCCGCTTTGCTTCAGCGATCCTCAGTGTGTTTGCTTTAAATACGAAGTGTCTTAAACCCAGTCGGGAAAACACGGCAACTGGCCTTACCTATGGACACACATCCGCTTTAAATACGAAGTGTCTTAAATCAAGTAGGGAAAACACGGCAACTGGCCTAACCTATGGACACACATCCGCTTTAAATACGAAGTGACTTAAATCCAGTAGGGAAAACACGGCAACTGGCCTGACCTATGGACACACATCTGCTTTAAATACGAAGTGTCTTAAATCCAGGAGGGAAAACACGGCAACTGGCCTGACCTATGGATACACATCCGCTTTAAATACGAGGTGTCTTAAATCAAGTAGGGAAAACACGGCAACTGGCCTTACCTGTGGACACACATCTGCTTTAAATACGAAGTGTCTTAAATCCAGGAGGGAAAGCACGGCAACTGGCCTGACCTATGGATACACATCCGCTTTAAATACGAAGTGTCTTAAGTCCAGTAGGGAAAACACGGCAACTGGCCTTACCTATGGGTACACATCTGCTTTTAGCCGTCACTTGCCATCAGGCAATAACCCCTATATCACTGTAGATGCGATGCAACATAGCTGCTGTCGTCGTTTCCTAAGCCATTTCTCATCCACACTGACCGGTGTTGCGGCACCAGACCAATCTAAAAGCAATGAGGTGTGAACATTCCCCTTCCAGGAAAAAGACTATCGATTTTAACAGCTAAAACAATTGCCTTTCCATAACTTAGAGATCTTAATATACTGCGCCTACTGAACGGCACTTGTGGGTGATGGCGCGCGTTGTAAGCATATTGAGACAAAGAATTGTTTTATTTGAAAGTTGTAACCACTGTGTCCGTAAGAGTGTACATCATGTGGGGAAATATTCGCCGTGCAGGTCGATGGGATTCGGCAGTTTATATGGTTTCGGCATGGACTAAATTGGCCGAACGTCCTGCTTCTTGGCTGTACTTTTATATGAGTCTGTGACTCTGTTCCCGTTTCAGAGTGTAAGTGATGGAAATTAAAGGTGTAAATATGTGATCTGAGGAGTGATTTGCATTGTACGATGATACAACTGGTATCAATTATTTACCTTGAAGAGTCTGCTCAGCGGGCTGTCTCTAATGTGACTAACTAGGTACCTTCGTCTTTGATGGAAATTTAAATGATTACAGCTTGTACCAAGTGGAAGAAGTTATTCAGGTAGTTATCTGAAATTGATTTAACGACAGGATTGGAGCGGATTTTCCAGTTACATCTTTTCTCTGGTGCCGGCTAATCAGTAGAAAACACTACGTCGATGGAAAAATCACTGTTTCTCCCGCTCCAGGAAGGGAAATATTAATAAGCGTTTCCATCGGATTTCAAAATGGACATTGAATCAGTATTTCCTGCTTTTTACTGCAGCTTCAATTTAATTCATTCCTTTATATATCTATATTTCTTACAATTTATGGTTTTAGTATTACTCATTGGAAGTATTGCCGCCGGGAAACGATATATTTCACGATATATGCCAGTGATAGTAAACCTGATTCAGTTTTTGATACCGAATCTGAGGTTCTAACAATCGCCCATCAGGGTTCATGAAGATGTGACGGATACAGAAAATTATTTGATCTACCGGGAAAACTTACAATGGGATTTGAGTTTTACTCACTGAGCCAACCATATAATGTCACTGGATGTTTGACGCCATTCCTCAGCACCAGCGCGGATTTCCTGTGTCGCCGTGTAGATTGATTGGAGTATGGGGACATCTAGCGGACGTAACAGAAAATGCACCATTGGTCGCAGAGCTCCCTCAAGACGCAGTCTGACTGCTTCTTGACGCTGACATTATCATGATCTCTCTCCTTAACTGTTGTATAGTTCAACACCAGTCCCGGGTGAAGCAATGTTCGAGTCCTGTTCCAAGAGCACCGCAATTTGCGAATTTTTAAATTTAAAATATTAGTAGACATAATATATTCGATTCAACGCTTCTGTACAGTTCACGTTTTAATGACGGGGAAAGGTAGTACGAAAGAAATACTACAGCTGCATTTTTGAAAAAAACTCCTCTCAGTAGTCTTTGACAATATTACCTGCGAAGGGTTGGGAAGAATTGTTTTGCACGCCACAGCTGTCTTTCTGATACCATCCCCTCTCAATCTGAGGGGATGCTACACATCTCCATTGATGGGACAGACTGGGGTGCCGTGCAGTTTTAACTTCCCATTTAGGAAGGCACCGTGTGCCTTTTGAATGAAAAGGCAGTAGTCACATATTTTGCACAGTTACAATGGAAATTGTAGGTAACCGAGCTCACTTTATTGGACAACAGTTTTCCAGGTTTTAGCAATATTTCTCAAGTTGTCACACAAATCCCTGGAATGATCTATAGTCCAGTGAATTAGAATAGAATTCTACCAGTGTAAGGAAAATCGTTGGCCCATATTCTGGCATTGATGCAAATTCTGCATACAATTTCTGTCGGTGCAGCGATCACATCTCTGATTTTTGTTGGTTCTTGCACCGCACAATTCAATTAATTTTTCTGACGTCAATGAACGTCGCTGCAGGAAATTTTACCAGACATATAAGTGACATGGAAATGCTTTTGAACTTCCTTCAAAAGCATGATTTTGTTTCATCTACAGAGCCGAACACATACCGCAACCAGATTTTTAACTCCACATTTCAGCTCCTGCCTAAATTTCCTCTGTGACAGAGTGTAGATACACGTGTTAGTGCAGGTGGAGAGAAACTGCAACATGAACTCAAACTGTTGCAGGATAAACTTCGGGCTGTTCAAATATCTGTCAGTGTAAAAGTAATTCTCAACTTGCCAGTTCATAATATATGCAATGTGGGGGATCCATAACAATATGAAATTGGCTGACAGAGCAAACAACAAAATTATTGACGTTCTCCGGTTTTCCACTTCTGAATCATTCTTTTTCTCTCTGCTGTTCCTGAGCCCCCGGCGAACTCTGTTTGCCGCAATAATATGAGTGACTGTTAAAGCATTAAAAAGTAAAATCAAACCGATCGGCAATAAAGGTGTATTGATAATGTTAAACAACTCGAATGCTTTCCATGCTGGTAAAGTTAGGTAATCCATTGTCAAAATGCATCGCCAGGGTATGTTGTCAATGATAAGGTAAGGTTCTACCACAAAGTAGAATGGAACACTTTTCGCACAACATCCTAAACACAAAATGGCTATCACAATAGTCGCTATCCTCTCGGTGCAGTATCGTTCCCGCAGCTTTTGACTGCAGATTGCAATACTATGAGTTACTGGATATGATGTGAATTGAGAAATCGAGGAGCACGCACTGTCATCTGCAGGGCGACCCCCAGCCGGAGAGGTTTAATCGCACCCTGCTAGACATGCTCGGGACTCCGGAGATCAGCAAGAAGAGTCGATGGAGCCGACATATTGGACATCTGGTACACTATTACATCTGTACACGCAATGACGCGACTGGGTACTCACCCTATTATCTGATGTTCGGGCGCGAGGCAAGGTTGCCCATTGACCCCTGTTTGGGAACGGCCGCGGGTGAAGTATCGCCAAACCCTTACTTGAAGTATGTGTCTGATATGAAGAAGGAACTGCAAAGGGCTTATGAGTTGGCTGGGGAGGCGGCTGCCGAGCAGAATTGAGGAAATAAGAAGAGGTATGACACGAAGGTGAGGTTCTCCCAACTCCCGCCGGGAGACAGAGTCTTCACAGGGAACTTGGGATTGCCCGGGAAGCACAAGCTGGCTGGTCGCTGGTCGGGCACGTCCTATGTGGTGGAGAGGCAGTTGCCCAGTTTACCGGTTTTCCGAGTGCGGCCCGATGATGGGATTCTCCATCGGAATCACCTGATGCTCCCGGGGCGAGATGTACAGGTAGAGACGGAGGAGGTGCCGGCTGCACCTTGTACCAGGACTCTGCGTCCACGCAGGGTGGAGGAAGAGCCCATCCCGAGAGAGTCCGGACCGGGCCCAGTCCCTGTGAGGGATAGTGACTCGGAGGAGGATGACTCGGACGATTGGTGCATGTGGCCGTTCGCTGAGGCCCAGTGATGGAGGGAGATACTCATGGCCCTTCCCCCACTGGGTTAGACGGGGTAAGGGGAGCTAGTGCTGGGCTGTCGGGGGTACCACAGGGCGTTCGCGCGGAGGATGTGGGATCGGAGCAAGAGATAGAGGGTTCCGAGGTGCAGAGGGGTTTGGGAGACCGCTCGCGGAAGGTTTGCCTCGTAGTTTCCATGAGTCTTCTGTAGTGTCCGAGGTGGAGGAGTTAGAAGGGGGAGTGCGCAGGTCTCAGAGAACTAGGCACCCCAAGATAGATTGTTCGATGTGGCACCTGGGGAACAGGGTGTGACCTCCACTGTTTTGGGGAGTTATGTCACTGCTTTCTGCACTTGGGTTGGGCTTTGTGCTTTGCAGGAAGGATTGGCAAATTATCTGAGCGTCATGAGGGCATGACTAAATCCGGTGAGGGAGAATGTAGAGCTTTCAGTACCATTAACTGTGGCGTTAACTGCGCAGGCTCACAGAAAGGCTTCTCTGTAATTTTACATAATGTTCTAATGGTTTTCTGTAGCCGGAATGTTTGGGTCATAACTGCAGATAAGGGGGGAAGTAGCCAATGGTGAATTGTTATGCTATCTTGTATGTGTGGGAGTTCGCGGTCTTTTTCGGGCGTCAAACGAGGAGGACGGACGTGTGAGGAACGACAGCCGGCCCCGGTCGGCGGATACTGGACGTAGGCGGTTTGGACGGTGGCCGAAGGCTCGGAAGGTCGTTGTGGATGGAATCGGAGGCGTGAGCTCCAAAGTATTAAAATATTATGAGCACAAACTGATAAACTTACTGATTTGGCACCTTTAGGTTATCAGTTTCTGTTAACCCATCACTAAGAAATAACTATAAAGTTGTAATTATTTCCTCTCTTTTGGTGTATTGTCTGTGTATTTATCTGTGTTGCGAGCGTTAACCTGGGGGGGGGGCATTACACTGTATTTACACCAAAGTGCTCACGGGGCGACGGCGGTTCACCCGAGGCGAACGGTGGAAAATTGGGGGCACAGATTCTACACTTGGATTTCCAACATCTGTAGATTTTATCTTGATTGCAAAAAAAAATCCTCCTCGTCTCCATTCTACACTGACGTTCCTCTATTCCGAGGCTGTGTTCTCTGGTCTGAGACTCCGCCATCATGAGGAACATCCTTTCCCCGTCCACTCTGTCTCGGCCTTTCATCATTCGATCGGTTTCAGTCAAATCCGTCCCCCCCCCCCCCCCCCATTCTCCAGAATTCCAGCCAGTACAGTCACGGGGCATCAAACGCTCCTCATACGTTAACCCTTCAATTCCCTTAAACATTTTCGCGAACCTCCTCTGGACCCTCTCCAATACCAGCATATCGCTTCTCAAATAAGTGTCTTGAAACTGTTCACAATACTCCTAATCTAGTGACGTTAACATCGCATTTGGCTTTCTCACCCCTCCCCCCCCACTCATCCTGTAAACTAACCTTTAGAGAATTCTGTAGAAAGACTCCTTTGCGCCTCAGATTTTTGAATTGTAATAATCTGTTCCTTTGCCCCGATTCTCCTAATCTGGCCAAGTCCTGCTTCCTCAATGGTAGATGTGGAAAGCATGTTTCCGATGGCGGGGTATGGAGAACCCGTGGGCACAGCCTCAACATTGAGGTGCGACCCTTTAGAGAAGAGGTAAGGAGGATTGTAATTAGCCAGGCAGTATTGAGTCTGTGGAATGCTCTGCCACAGACTGCAGAACAGACTAAATAGGCTGAATGGCCTAATTCTGCTCTTATATCTCATGATTTTATAGTCTTAACACGAGTGAAGCCTGTCTTTTTTTTGTGACCGTGTCAACGCGTTGAGCTCTGCATGCATCCATCAGCCTAGCTCGTCCGTGCCGTCTAGGCTCCCTCCTGAACGAATCTTGAACATGGCCCATATCCCTGAAGGTATGCACATGTCTGTTACACGGTGTAAGTGTATCTGTTTTTGTCACCTTTCTCCATCCCGGTTTATCTCAAGACAGCAAACCACGGCAATCTGTACTGGGGTCCATGACCCCGCTGCTGCTTTGCCTCAGTTCCATAGACTCCGGGCTAAAAACAGATGCAAAAGCAATCAATTCAGCTCTCCCCCATCTCTTTTGGCTCCACACACGGATTGCCATTCTGATCTTCCAGTGTACAATTCTTGTCCTTTGTAATCCGTCAGCTCTAAGCATATCTCTATAATCTGTTAGGATTCCCCTTCAGCTGTTCGGCTGGGGCAATCTCATCCCTTCTTTTGCCCATTGCCGATTTCCTTCTTCAGTGTCCTCTTGCGTTTCGTATGCTCCATAAGCACCTCAGTTGACTTACCTGCCTATGCCTGCAATGTACCTCCTTGTTTCCTTTCCCTGGAAATTGTGATGCATCTTTATAAACCGTCGGTCGGACCAGATCTGAAGTGTTATATTCAGATGGGTGTGGATGCTTTGGAGGCTTCAAAAAGACGGGGCATTGAGCGAGAGAAGGTGTTCCAACTTCATAAAAACTCCAGTCCGGCTGCATCAGTAGCATTGTATTGAGTGGTGGAGGCCCCGTTGCAGGAAGTATGTGGAAATGTTGAGGCGGGTTCACCAGGGAGCTGCCTGGTGTAGAGAGTCTGAGCTGTGAGGAGAGGTCAGACAATCCAGCCGAGTAGTTTACTTTGGATCTGTCTACATCTGGAGTTTAGTTTGCCTCTAAAACCGCCCTGACAACTCATTCAGGACTCCCATCACTCTCTATATGGATAAACCCACCCCTCACATCGCATTTAAAGTTGCCCTCTCTCACCTTAAATGCACGTCCTCTGGTATTAGATATTTCCGCTCTGGGGGAGAGAGATGCCGTCTCTCTACTCTATCCATGCCTGACGTCATCTGAAACCCTCTGCCAGATCTCCCCTCAGCCTGCGCCGCTCACAGACAAAGCCCTAAGATTGTCTGATCTCTCTGATCCAGACAGCGTCCCGGTGAACCTTTTCTGCGCATCTCCAGTGCTCCCCACACCCATCCTGTAATGGGCCGACCAGAACCGAATACAACACTCGAGAGGAGGCCTGACCACAGTTTTGTAAAACTGAATGCTCTCAAAATTCTCCACGGGTCTCTCTTGTCTCTTGAGCGATCATGTTTATTTCCTCGGTAAACACCGATCATATGGTCTTGTAGAAATATTCGTTAAAATGGCACCGACCTCTTATGGCTTGAGGCACAGGCAGCTCTGCTAACCTGTAAAATGCCGGCCGACCCTCTCCTTAGGCGACCTGGCTGGGATTTACAGTATCCATTCAGATTTTATTTAGCAAACATTTAAATCTGACGCCGCATTTCCAGCTACATGGACTCCTCTCCTGTCATGGTGAGGCCACTCAGGTTAGAGCGGAAACACCTCATGTTCCACTTGTGTCGCCAACTTACCCCTCACAAACCGTTTGAACATACCCCCTCTCACCTTCAAGACCTGTCCCTCCGGTCTGTCCACTCTGTCTGTACCTCTCATAACCTTGTAAACCGCAGTCAGATTTCCCCTCAGCCTCCCGCTCCAGAGGAAACAACCCAAGTTTGTTCCACCTCTGGTTATAGCTCACTCTCTTTAATCTAGGCAGGATCCCGGTGAAACTCTCCTGCAGTCCTCTTCTCCAAAATCGCGACGTCCTCACAGTAACCGGTCCACCAGAACTGAATGACATCCTCCAGAGTCGGCCTGGCCAGAGTTTTATAAAGCTACAAGAACAACCTACTCATACATCTTTTCTTTAAATTTCTTTTGGCGTTGGTTCTCTTGTCAGTCTTTGTGCATCTGTTTTGTCAAAAATAAGCCAACAGAGATGGGGGAGATTTTGCACAATTTCTTTACTTTGTTATTCACTAAGGAGAATGATATTGAATTGTGTAAGGTAAGCGAAACAGGTAGGGTAGTTATGGAAACTATGATGATCAAAGAAGATGAAGTACTGGCGCTTTTAAATAATATAAAAGTGGATAAATCTCCGTGTCCTGACAGGATATTCCCTAGGACCTTGAGGGAAATCAGTGTGGAAATAGCAAGGGCTCTGACAGAAATATTTCAAATGTCATTTGAGACGGGGATGGTGCCGGAGGAATAGTGTATTGCTCATGTGGTTCCATTGTTTATAAAGGGTTGGAAAAGTAAACCTAGCAATGATAGGCCTGTCAGTAAATTAATGGAAAGTATCCTTAGAGATGGTATATATAATTATCTGGATAGACTGGGTCAAATTAGGAACAGTCAGCATGGATTTATGTGTGGAAGGTCATGTTTGACAAATCGTATTGGTTTTTTGAAGAGGTTACTAGGAACGTTGACGAGGGTAAAGCAGTGGATGTTGTCTATATGGACTTCAGTAAGGCCTTTGACAAGATTCCACATGGAAGGTTAGTTACGAAGGTTCAATCATTAGGTAATAATAATGATGAAACAGTAAATTGGATTCAACAGTGTCTGGATGGGAGATGCCAGATAGTAGTGGTGGATAACTGTTGTTAGGTTGGAGGCCGGTGACTGGTGGCGTTCCTCAGGGATCAGTACTGGGTCCAATGTTGTTTGCCAGATACATTAATGATCTGGATGATGAGGTGGTGAATTGGATTGGTAAGTATGCAGATGATACTAAGATAGGTGGCGTTGTGGATAATGAAGGAGGTTTTCAAAGCTTGCAGAGAGATTTAGGCCAGTTAGAAGAGTGGTATGAAAGATGGCAGATGGAGTTTAATGCTGAGAAGTGTGAGGTGCTACATTTTAGTAGGACTAATCAAAATAGGCATACATGGTAAATGGTAGGACATTGAAGAATGCAGTAGAATAGAGTGATCAAGGAATAATGGTGCATAGTTCCCTGAAAGTGGAATCTCATGTAGATTTGGTATGCTGGCCTTTATACATCAGAACATTGAGTATAGGAGTTGGGATGTAATATTAAAATGTAATGTACATTGGTGAGGCAAAATTTGGAGTATTGTGTACAGTTCTGGTCACCGAATTATAGGAAAAATGTCATCAAAATAGAGAGATTTGAGGGGAGATTTACCAGAATGTTTCTGTCATAGGACGGGTATTGAATCAGGACCCAAGTGCAGGACGCAGACTCTGTAGTACTAGGAAATGGGCAGGACAAGGAACTAGAAACAAAGAGTCTGAGTGGACTCCGAGCCCGAGACTGGACAGGGACCCAGAACCTTGGTCTTGCCTCGGGCTCGGACCCCCAAACCCAGGAGAAAACGTGACGAGGCTTGGCTAGAGACTTAGGGTCTAGGAGCTGCAGGCTTGTGTCGAGGCTCGAGGCTAGAGTCTTGGAGCTAGGGTCACTCGAAGGCTGGAGCTAGGGGCAGACTAGGAACTATACACAAACATGGTGCCGGGACCTATCCGTCGACAAGCCGGGACTCATCTTTGACAAGACACTGATATAGACATCGAACCGGAACAAGCCGGGAATCAACTTAAACTCCACACCAAGGTGGAGCATGACCATCCGTCGGGTAACGGAAGAACGGCCTGACTTACCCCACGGAGGCGAGGACAAGACAGGACAGATCCCCCCGCAGGGCAACGGCAGAACGGCCTGCCTTACCCCACGGAGGACAAGACAGGACAGATCCCCCCGCAGGGCAACGGCAGAACGGCCTGACTTACCCCTCGGAGGCGAGGACAGGAAGAGACAAACATCAAAGAACGACAGACAATTCCACCTCTGCACAGGGATAGCTCCGAGTAGCCGTTACGGCCGGCAACCTTAGCTGGCTACGGAAACAACCGGATCCCTAGCTAGCTCGGAGTAGCTGACGGCCACCCAGCTGGCCCGGGGAAACGGCTGAATCCATACCGCAATGACAGCTCCGACTAAGGACAGCTAGGCTCCCAGAAGCAATGGTTCTCCAACGGAGCCTAATGATGGCAAGTGGCCGTTCTGGCCTTCCACCAGCCATTTACTCCATGAGCATCTTGACGGGCAACCCCCCAACTACACTCAATCCCAGGGCCGCTTATATTCCCAGCCAAATAAGATGAGCATCAGGTGTTTCAGGTTAAGTCCGGCCAAAACAAAGGACAGCCGGAGGACCCAGTGTCCGGAGTCCATGGACCGGACCGTGACAGTTACCTGGGTTTCAGCACCTAAGTTACAGAGAAAGGCTGAACAAGTTATGTCTTCATTCTTTGGAGTGTAGAAGGTTGAGGGGGTCTTGATAGAGATATTTAAAATTATGAGGGGGATAGGTAGATTTGACGTGGATAGGCTTTTCCATTGAGAGTAAGGGAGATTCGAACAAGAGGACATGAGTTGAGAATTAGGGGGCAAAAGTTTAAGGGTAACATGAGGGGAAACTTCTTTACTCAGAGAGTGGTAGCTGTGTGGAACGAGCTTCCAGTAGAAGTGGTAGAGGCAGGTTCGATTTTGTCATTTAAATAAAATGAACAGGTATTTGGCAGGAAAGGAATGTAGGGTTACGGGCTGAGTACAGGTCTGTGGGACTAGGTGAGAACAAGTGTTTAGCACGGACAGAAGGACTGAGATGGCCTGTTTCCGAGTTGTAATAGTTATATGGTTAATTGAGCCTCTTGTATTTCTTTAATTTCCTGTGAATTCACGCAGAAATGAACCTTAAGGCTGATTCATTAGGTACCCCTGCTCGTAAATGCAAGTACGTGATCAGCCAATCACGTGACAGAAACTCACTGTGTAAAAGCATGCCGAAGTTGTCAAGAGGTTCATTTGTTGTTCAGACCAAAACATCACAATGAGGAGAATTGCGATCTGAGTGACTTTGACCGTGGAATCATCGTTGGTGCCAGACGATGCGGTTTGAGTATCTCAGAAACTGATGATCTCCTGGGGTCTGCACACACAACAGTCTCCGGAGTTCACAGCAAACGTGCGGAAGTAAACGCATCGATTGAGCGGCTGATCTGTCGGCAACGATAACTCGTCAGAGGAGAATGGCCAGACGGTTTACGATGAAAAGAAGGCGACACTAACACAAATAAACTCGCGTTACAACAGTGGTGTGTAGAAGAGCATCTCTGAAGGCACAACACATCGATCTTTCTCGTGAATGGACCACAAACAACGAGCAGTTTCTCAGAAACCGCCTGGACCGAATAAAGTGGCCATTGAGTGTACGCATGTTTTACCAGTACATTTACTTCGAACTTGACCCTTGTTAATAAATGAATCGGAATCTGTGTTCCCTGAGGAAATGGATGCTGTTCTCAGTCCCGAGGGAAAACTGGAGAAAAGCGGATGTCAGATGCTCAAGGGGACAACGAAACAACGCCTCCCCCCCTCTCCACGTCTCTCCCTGTGATCGCGATGCCCAAGGTAAAACGCCAAGGCCGAGAGGCTATTCTTCCCGTAGTGACTGCAGTTCTGTCGGCCAGGGCCCCACCGGGCAGCTCGTAGGTAAAGTTTAACGACCCCAGCTCCTGATAATCTGGTTAGCCATTACAGGTGAAAATGCAAGGGCGAGGGTGTCTCTGCGAAAAATATCCCTCACAGACCGCAGATCCTAACCGCCTTCTCACTGTCGTCTGCACCGAACCCTGCCTCACACTCCTCTCCCTTTTCTATTTCTGTTCCGCTCTCTCACTGTCCGCCTGCCTCTGGTCAGCACTCTCTCTGTCACAGTTGAGTTTTCCTGGAACTCTTCCCTCCACTCTGACTCTCCTCACCCTGACTCTTCATCTTCTTCTTCTCCTTCACCTTCTCCTCCTTCTGCTCTCTCTCTCTCTCTCTCTCTCTCTCTCTCTCTCTCTCTCTCTCTCTCTCTCTCTCTCTCTCTCTCTCTCTCTCTCTCTCTCTCTCTCTCTCTCTCTCTCTCTCTCTCTCTCTCTCTCTCTCTCTCTCTCTCTCTCCCCCTCTCTCTCTGTTGTCTTGGACTCCTCTTTCATTTTCTCTCTTTCTGCTCCACCTTCCCTTCTTTCTGTCATTTTTCTCACTCCGACCCTCACTGTTTCCCTTCTCTCTCTCGCTCTGTCACTCACGCAGCTTTTAATTGAGTCCATTGTAGTTATCTGATGAACTGTCAACACCCGCAAGAAAGTGAAACTTAGCGTAGACATTTGTCAAACATTTACTTTCAACTGTAAACTTCGGACACTTTCTCATTCTATCGCTCTCCCAGTGCTCATTGACCTGAGCTCTCACCCTCTTTGTGTCTTTCTCTCTTTCTCTGTCCCTCTTTTCTTCTCTTTTCTGTTTGTTTCTCTCTCTCTTCCTTTACCTTTCTCCCTCTCTCCCCCTTCTATCACCTATCACACTGTCTGTCTCTGCATCTCACTCTCTTTATCTCTGTGACTTTCTCATTCTCTCATTCTATCTCTCATTCTCTCCCGTTTTCTTTTGTTTCATCTCTCACTTTCTGTCTTTATCGTACTCTCCCATCCTTCTATCCCTCTCCCTCAGAGACAGACTCTCTGTCTCGCTCTGTTTCTTCCTCTGTCTCTTACTCTCTCTCTGTCTCCCTCTCTCTTTCTTCCTCTCTGTATTTTTCTGTTTTCCTCTTTACTCTCTCTCCTTTTCTCTTCGTTTCACTCTCTTCTGTCCCTCTCTCCCGTTTCTGTTGCCCTGCCTCATTCTCTGTCTGCCTCTCTCTCTTTGTCTACGTCTCTTTCTCTGTCTGTCTCTTTCAATCCATCTATTCTCTCGCTTTTTCTCTCTCACTTTCTCTCTGAACCTCACTCTCTCCCCTTGCTATCGCTCTCACCCGTTCTCTCTGTCTATCCGTCTCGCTCTGTTTAAATCTCTCTCTCTTTCCATCTCTCTTCCCACCTCCCGTCCCCCCGTCTCTCTACATCTGCCAGTTCTTTTTTTTTGCGTGTATTAAACGCCTCTTTGGTTTTTTAACATTTCTCTCCCTCTGCTCGTCTATCCTTTCTTTCTCTTTGTTTATTTTAGACTTCTTAGATCTCTAGACATAATTAAACTGTTTGACGTAAAATCAACTATTCAGAGGTGGAATAATGTGGAGTTTTTAGAGAACGTGACAGTGGGGAGCGCTGCGTAAAAAAACAATCCCAACTTCCCAGCCACGTAAAACTAAAATCAATCTTCTTGTGAAAGCCTGTGACTAGGTGCGGTGATTGATAAGTTCGTGGCCTAAGGTAGAAGCAGTCAAATTTAGAAAACGTCGCACACTTATTTTTCAACATAATCCCCTCCTGCATTTACACACTTCTTACAGCGATCGTGGAGCATAAGGATCAGAAAGTGTCCGCAGCAGAGGTGATTGACAAGTTCGTAGACCTAGACTAGACCTAGACTAGACTTAGACTAGACCTAGACTAGAAGGAGATGAATTATTAACTGCAAACTTTCTGCACCATCACTCAAAGCGTTCACCTGAATGTTCATGTACTGAAAGCTGTAGAATCCTTCTGACAAATGGATCCCTGGAAGTGCATATTACCAGTGCAAGCACACTTAATTGATAAGGCACCTCGGAAAGCTCAGTCACATTTATTATAAAATCTGTTGAAATTGTCCCTGTGGATTCGCTAAATGGTATTAAAACCCCAGGCATGTTCTTCCTGATCTTTCATTCCGAGAGATCACCTGTAGCACAGGGGGACAGAACACCGGACAGAGAAATTGCCTGCATTGTTGGGTAGGTATCTGAGCGTGGAGAGAATATTGTACATGTTCATTGCTGTTACTGGCGTTCCTGGTGAGTGAGCAGAGCAATTCATGGCAGGTATTTATCTGAGCTAACCAGTCTTATCCTGCTTATGATCATTTAACAAGCTTTCAAAGATGATAATTGTACAGATATCTTTCAGACATATAGATCCTGACTTCACAATATTCTGATATTTCATATTTACTGACAATCGGAAGTAAACATCAGTCTGTCCTCTAATTCATGGGTTCGACTCAAACTTTGTTCCTGCCTTTAATGATACCTTGTCCAGACTTTTACCAGTGCTGGGGACAGGCAGCTCTCCGGGAAGGTGAGACTGGAGGGTTTGAATGGGAATGTGTTCATATTTGTCCCAGTGCTGGGGACTGACAGCTCTCCGGGAAGGTGAGACTGGAGGGTTTGAATTTAATTGAATAGAATTAACATTATTTCTTACATCCTTCACGTATATGAAGTTAGGGTTGTATTTTACATTATTTTATAATGGATAGAACAGTTAATTTAACATAGAAATACACTCAACACAGCGTGAGTTAATCAGTGATATGGCCTAGTGGAAGAAGCTGTCCCGGAAACTGTTGGTCCTGGGTTTTACGCTGCAGCACCGTTTTCCGGTTGCTAGCAGCTGAAAGAGATTGTAGTTGGGTGACTCGGGTCCCCAATGATCCTTCGAGCCCTTTTTTCACTCCTGTCTTTGTAAGTGTCCTGCATAATGGGCCGTTCACAACTACAGATGAGCTGTACTGTCCGCACCACTCTCTGCAGAATCGTTTAATTAAGGGATGTACAGTTGTCTTGTTCCCAGTCAAGGTGCTCTCAGTTGTACCCCTGTAAAAAGTTACAAGGACACGGGGGGCCTTTGAGAATTTCGTCAGTCATCGGAGTTGAAAAAGGCGCTGGCATGTACAGACCATATGGGGTTCTCGGTGATGTGGATGCCGAGGAACTTAAAGTTGTTACCTTTGCAACCCCGGGTACATTGATGCCAATAGGGTTGGCCCGTCTCCGTTCCTCCTGTCATCCACAACACGCTGCATTGTTTTTGACCGTGACGTTGTTTTGCCGACACCACTGGGTCAGAGAGATGACTTCTTCACTTTCGTAACCCCGTTATTACTTGAGATTAGGCCAATCAATGTAGTCCCGTCGGCAAAGTTAACTAGCGGGTTAGAGCGACGGATGGAGATGCAGTCATGGGACACTGTCTAGTTATCCCAGTGCGAGGAATATTTTCCCGAAGAGATCCTTGTTCCTCGCACTGGGATAACTCTGGACAAATCCCATGACTCTGTCTCCACCCGCCGGCTAATCTGCTAATTAGATATTTAATGGGACCTAGTCCACAGTTGTCCCAGTGTTCGGGACCGGCAGCTTTCCGGGAAGTGTGGCCGGTGGGGTTTAAATGGGGCTTTGTGCAGATTTTTTCCAGTGCTCGGGACCGGCAGTTCTCCGGGATGTGAGGCGGGTGGGGCTTCAATGGGGCTTTGTTCAGATTTGTCCCAGTGCTCGAGACCGGCAGCTCTCCGGGAAGTGAGGCCGGTGGGGTTTAAATGGGGCTCTGTTCAGATTTGTCCCAGTGTTCGGGACCGGCAGCTTTCCGGGAAGTGAGGCCGGTGGGGTTTCAATGGGGCTTTGTTCAGGTTTGTCCCAGTGTTCGGGACCGGCAGCTTTCCGGGAAGTGTGGCCGCTGGGGTTTAAATGGGGCTTTGTGCAGATTTGTTCCAGTGCTCGGGACCGACAGTTCTCCGGGAAGTGAGGCCGGTGGGGTTTCAATGGGGCTTTGTTCAGATTTGTCCCAGTGTTCGGGACCGGCAGCTCTCCGGGAAGTGAGGCCGGTGGGGTTTCAATGGGGCTTTGTTCAGATTTGTCCCAGTGTTCGGGACCGGCAGCTCTCCGGGAAGTGAGGCCGGTGGGGTTTCAATGGGGCTTTGTTCAGATTTGTCCCAGTGTTCGGGACCGGCAGCTCTCCGGGATGTGAGGCCGGTGGGGCTTCAATGGGGCTTTGTTCAGATTTGTCCCAGTGTTCGGGACCGGCAGCTCTCCGGGAAGTGAGGCCGGTGGGGTTTCAATGGGGCTTTGTTCAGATTTGTCCCAGTGTTCGGGACCGGCAGCTCTCCGGGAAGTGAGGACGGTGGGGTTTCAATGAGGCTTTGTTCAGATTTGTCCCAGTGTTCGGGACCGGCAGCTCTCCGGGAAGTGAGGCCGGCGAGGTTTCAATGGGGCTTTGTTCAGATTTGTCCCAGTGCTCGGGACAGGCAGGTCTCCGGGAAGTGAGGCCGGTGGGGTTTCAATGGGGCTTGGTTCAGATTTGTCCCAGTGCTCGGGACCGCCAGCTCTCCGGGAAGTGAGGCCGGCGGGGTTTCAATGGGGCTTGGTTCAGATTTGTTCCAGTGCTCGGGACCGGCAGCTCTCCGGGAAGTGAGGCCGTCGGGGTTTCAATGGGGCTTTGTTCAGATTTGTCCCAGTGTTCGGGACAGGCAGGTCTCCGGGAAGTGAGGCCGGTGGGGTTTCAATGGGGCTTTGTTCAGATTTGTCCCAGTGCTCGGGACAGGCAGCTCTCCGGGAAGTGAGGCCGGTGGGGTTTCAATGGGACTTTGTTCAGATTTGTCCCAGTGTTCGGGACCGGCAGTTCTCCGGGAAGTGAGGCCGGTGGGGTTTCAATGGGGCTTTGTACAGATTTGTCCCAGTGTTCGGGACCGCCAGTTCTCCGGGAAGTGAGGCCGGTGGGGTTTCAATGGGGCTTTGTTCAGATTTGTCCCAGTGTTCGGGACAGGCAGGTCTCCGGGAAGTGAGGCAGGTGGGGTTTTAATGGGGCTTTGTTTAGATTTGTCCCAGTGTTCGGGACAGGCGGCTCTCCGGGAAGGTGAGACTGCGAGTGATTTACATTGTAACGTTCCTTTCGGAGTTATTGATCAGAATGAACCTTTGGCCCTGTGTTTCACGTCTCCCTGTGGACTCCATCACAGTCGCATTCCACTGCTTGTTGGTCAATAATGGGTCTGATCACCTGAACAAGTGTCCATGGATCTGCTGACCAGAGTAATCGAATGGAACTGTGCTGCAGAATTAATCCAGTAACGGAGCCTCTCATTCTCAGGTCACTAAGTTGTTCCTGCTTTTCCCCTTAGACCCGTCAGAAACTGAGGCGCCATTTCGTGCTGAAGAAGGGTCTGGGCTGAAACGAGAGTTTGTTCAGTTCCATGTATGCAGTCTGGCCTGCTGAGATCCTCCAGTATTTTGTGTGTGTTGCTCCCCTCTTTGTCCCTTCCCGGACCCTTCAGATACGGAGTTTCCAGAGGCAGGGTCAGTCACGGTTAATTCAGTGAAACCGGACCCATCAGTGACTGGAATTATGATCAGCACCGATCGTTGTTTGTTCATGTAGCTCGGTTTTATCGCAATTTTTTGCCCACGCATTGTCTAATCCTCGCTCTGAAGGAGTCAGGGCAGAGACAGTGAGACCCGGTTCTGATGTTAGATCAATAGCCGTTCACACAGGGTCTAGCGTGCAAACTGTCACTACTGATCTTTAAAAACCCGCTCCCGTGTTCACTTCCGGAGAATGTTTTCAGTCATGCCCACTGTCTGTTCTCTCTCTCTCTCCAGTGAATGTCGTGGCGATTGTGATCCTGCCCCGGGGAAAGTGCGGCCTCTCTACCTGCACCACTCGCTACCTGGTGGCCATGGCAGAGGCGGATCTACTGACCACTGTCACCCAGGTCATTTGTGTCAGTCAAACCTAAATTCTTAGAAACATAGGAAACACAGGAAACATGCAGCACCATACAGGCCGTTCGGCCCGCAACGCTGTGCCGAACATATCCCTGCCTTAGAACTACCCAGCCTTTACCCATAACCCTCTAGTATTCGAAGCTCCAAGCAGCCATCGAGGAGTCTCTTTAATGACTCTACCGTTTCCGCCTCCAACACCGCCGCCTGCAGCCAATTCCACGGACTCAACACACTCTGCGTAAAAAAAAACTTAACCCCGATATCTCCTCTGTACCCACTTCCATAGAAACATAGAACACAGCAGCCGGAAATAACAGGCCATTCGGCCTTTCTAGACTGCGCGACATCCTTATTCCACTAGTCTCGTTGACCTGCACCCAGACCATAACCCTCTAGACCTCTCGCATCCACGTATCTATCCAAATTATTCTTAAAACTTAAGAGTGAGCCCGCATTTACCACGTCAGATGGCAGCTCGATCCACACTCCCACCACTCTCTGAGTGAAGAAGATCCCCCTAAACCTTTCCTCTTGCACACTAAAGCCATGTCCCCTTGTATTTATCTCTCCTAATTTAAGAGGAAAGAGCCTACTCGCATTTACTCTGGCTATATCCCTCATAATTTTATATCCCTCCACCAAATCTCCCCTCATTCTTCTACTCTCCAAGGAATAAATACCTGACCTGTTCAATCTTTCCCTGTAACTCAACTCCTGAAGACCTGGCAACATCCTAGTTTAATCTCTGCACACTTTCAATCTTACTGATATCCTTCTTGTAGTTTGGTGATCTTAACTGCACAGAATACTCCAAATTTGGCCACACCAATGTCTTATACAGTCTCACCATAACATCCTCACTCCTATACTCAATAAGCAAACACGAGAAAATCTGCAGATGCTTGAAATTCAAACAACACACACAAAATGCTGGTGGAACACAGCAGGCCAGGCAGCATCAAAAAAGGGGAGGCACTGTCGACGTGTCGGGCCGAGGCCCTTCGTCAGGAGTAACTGAAAGGAAAGATAGTAAGAGATGAAAGTAGTGGATGGAGGGGGAAATGTGAAATGATAGGAGAAGACCGGAGGGAGTAGGAAGAGCTGGAAAGGTGGTTTGCAAAAGTGATACAGAGCCGGAGAAGGGAAAGGATCATGGGACGGGAGGCCTCGGGAGAAAGAAAGGCTGGGTGGGGGGGGGGGGGGGTGGTGGGGAGCACCAGAGGAAGATGGAGAACAGGCAGAGTGATGGGAAGAGAGAGAGAGAAAAACAAACAACTAAATATGTCAGGGATGGGGTAAGAAGTGGAGGAGGGGCATTAACGGAAGTGAGAATATTCAATGTTCATGCCATCAGGTTGGAGGCTACCCAGGTGTTGTTCCTCCAACCTGAATGTGGCTTCATCTTGACAGTAGAGGAGTCCATGGATAGACATATCAGAATGGGAAGGGGACGTGGAATTAAAATGTGTGGCCACTGGGAGATCCTGCTTTGTCTGGTGGACCGAGCGTAGGTGTTCAGCGAAACGGTCTCCCAGTCTGCGTCGGGTCTCACCGATATATAAAAGGCCACAGCGGGAGCACCGGACGCATTATACCACACCAGCCGACTTACAGGTGAAGTGTCGCCTCACCTGGAAGGACAGTCTGGGGCCCTGAATGGTGGTGAGGGAGGAAGTGTAAGTGCAGGTGTAGCACTTGTTCCACTTACAAGGATAAGTGCCAGGTGGGAGATTGGTGGGAAGTGAAGGGGGTACGGGTAGACAAGGGAGTCGCGTTCGTAGCGATCCCTGCGAAAAGTAGAAAGAGGCGGGAGGGAAAGATGTGCTTGGTAGTGGGATCCCGTTGGAGGTGACGGAAGTTACCGATAATTATATGTTGGACCTGGAGGCTGGTGGGGTAGGTGAGGACAAGGAGAACCCTATCCCGAGTTGGGTGGCATGCGGATGGGGTGAGGACAGAACTACGGGAAATGGGAGAGATGCGTTTGAGAGCAGAGTTGATGGTGGAATAAGGGAAGCCCCTTTGTTTAAAAAAGGAAGACATCTCCTTCGTCCTGGAATGAAAAGCTTCAACCTGAGAGCAGATGCGGCGGAGAAGGAGGAATTGTGAGAAGGGGATAGCATTTTTGCAACAGACAGGGTGGGAAGAGGAATAGTCGAAGTATCTGTGAGAGCCTGTAGGCTTATAGTAGATATCAGTAGATAAGCCGTCTCCAGAGATGGATACAGAAAGATCAAGAAAGGGGAGGGAATTGTCAGAAATGGACTAGGTAAATTTGCGGGCAGGGTGAAAGTTGGAGACAAAGTTAATGAAATCAACGAGCTCAGCATGCGTGCAGGAGGCAGCGCCAATGCAGTCGTCGATGTAGCGAAGGAAAAGGAGGAGGGCGGATACCCGTATTGACTTGGAACATGGACTGTTCCACAAAGCCAACAAAAAGGCAGGCATAAATGGGACCCATGCGGGTGCCCATGGCTGCACCCTTGGTTTGACGGAAGTTGGAGGAACCAAAGGAGAAATTATTGAGAGTAAGAACTAATTCCGCTGTTAGGAGGAGAGTGGTGGTAGAGGGGAATTGGTTAGGTCTGGAATCCAATAAGAAGCGAAGGGCTTTGATATCGTCCAGGTGGGGGATGGAGGTATATAGGGGCTGGACGTCCATGGTGAAAATAAGGCGGTGGGGGGCAGCGAACTTAAAATCATTGAAAAAATTCAAAGCGTGTGAATTTTCACGAACATAGATGGGAAGAGATTGAACAAGGGGGGATAAGACATTGTCAAGGTATGCAGAAATGAGTTCGGTGGTGCAGGAGCAAGCTGAGACAATAGGTCTACCTGGACAGGCAGATTTATGGATCTAGGGTAGGAGGTAGAAACGGGGAGTGCGGGTTGTGGGATCTATGAGGTTGGTGGCCCTTGATGGGAGATCGCCAGAGCTGATAAAATTGGTGAAGGTATATGTCAATGGCCTGGTGCTCCTTAGTGGGGTCATGATCAAGGGGTAAATAAGAGGAGGCTTCAGAGAGTTGTCGCTGTGCCTCGGCCTGGTAGAGATCAATACGTCAGACAACAACAGCTCCCCCCTTATCAGCAGGTTTCAGAGTGAGGTTGGGATTGGAACAGGGTGTGGTGAAGTCGAGACGGTTGATGCTCCGTCGGCAATTAGCAATAAAGAGATCCGCAGCAGGCAGAAGACCAGAGCGGGGTGTCAATGAAGAGGAGGGGGGTTGAAGACGGGAGAAGGGGTCATCGGTGGGGGTAGGAGAGTCCTTGACAAAGAAGTAAGCTCGCAGACGGAACCGGCGGAAGATGAGTTCAGCATCATGGCGTACGCAGAACTCGCTGAGGTGTGGACGAAGAGGGATTAACTTGAGGCCCTTACTGAGGACAGAGCGCTCTGCCTCAGAGAGTTGAAGGTCGGAGGGAATGGTAAAGACCCGACACGGATGAGAGATGGGATCAGAGGCGGGAGGGAGGCTGGTAGTGTCAGTGGAGAGGGAAGGGTTGGGGTGAGAGCAAGATGGAGCAAGAGGGCCCAGCAGCTGACGATGGGATCTGAGGGAGAGGGGATTGCAGAGTGGTGGTAGGGGAAAGGAGAACGGCCTTTAATAAAGCCTGTTTGATTCATAGAAATGATTTTAGTTAAAATATTTTCAGGATGAAGTGATCGAAAATGGTGGAGATGAACAATAATAAAAAAACAGTCGATATCTATCGACGCAAGCCCCAGGAAAAGCATCGATGCTGTTATAGCTCCGCCTACGTGAATAATAAAAGAGTAATCTCTATCGCCCTCTCCCGGACATAAATCTCATTACAGTCGACATATATCTCAGTACAGTTAACCTGAAAGGATAGTGTTTTTCCTATAAAACAAAACGACCTTCAATTTGAAAGTAACCTTTATAGCATTAGATAAGGGAATAAAAACACATCTAAAACAATTCTTGAAATATTTGCACAAAAGAACAACAATCGCTGTCTTTGAATTATCCAATCTTACTTTAAAACGTAAAGAAATCCAAACAATTACTTAACAAAAAACTTTTAAAAAGCATGCAGAACAAAATAAATAGCTGGTTCATTTAAATGCTGCAAAGAAAAAAAAAACTAGTTGTTTCAGAATTATCTGCATTCTTTTAACAGTTCTCCCGCTATATCTTCGAAGTTTAAAACCATCCGAAACAGCCTTTTTCAAAGCTAAGAATATATTTTAAGGTAAAAACTTTCTATAACCATCAAATCTTCCAATCTTCCTAGAATTCGTTTAGATTTTCCGTTAGAGGGGTCGAGATTTCGTCTGGTGCTCTTCGAAGTAGCCATAATTATAACTATTGTGATACAAGTTCGACTGAATAGAGTTAAAATTTCAAAGTTTAAATCGGAAAAGGGAGAGATTAAAGGCGGACAATAAGCAACTAAGTCTTACATGTCCGTAGCGGGAGGCGGAGTCCGGAAAGACTTTGTATTGAATTTTGGAAAGTTTTTTTCCAGTGTGGGAGAGTTTAGGATAAAAGGGCATAGCCTCAGGAGAGAGGGGCGGCTTTTCAAAACAGAGATGCGGGGAATCTTTCAGGCAAAGGGTGGTGAATTTGGGGAATTTCTTGCCACATGCCGCTGCAGAGCCCACGGCGTTGGGTGCATTTAAGGCAGACATTGATAGTTTATTGATTGGACATGGCATCAAAGGTTCAGGGGAGAAGGCCGGTAGCTGGGGTTGAGGAGGACGGAAAGAAAGATCAACCGTGAGTGAATGGTGAAGCAGATTCGATGGGCCGGATGGCCTGACTCTGCTTCCATGTCTTATGGCTTTACGGAAATGAGGATTGAACAGGAGACTGCGAGACTTTGTTTGAGTTTCATATTTGGACGGTCGGTGCTGGTACGGGGGGAAACCCACAACGCCGGATTTGTAACCCTTTATTATCTAATGTTATGATTAATGATATTCTCCCTGAGACAGGCACTGAGATGTGAAAATCACAATATGCAGATGATGGAGCTCTATGGCGTAGAGGCATAAATTGCAATTATACTGTATATTGGATCCAATTAGCAGCTAGTAATTTTGAACAGTCGGCAAATACATGAGAATTTAAGCTTTCAGTCGCTCCTGAACAAGTTCTGTGTTTTATAAAGGTGATTAATAGGCATGCAGTTGATTTGAAATTATATGGTCAAACTCTTCAAGACTTGACAACGGGAAGAATTCCAGGCATGTGGATGGATAATCAGCTGGCATGGAAGCACCATATCAGAAAATAATAACATTAAATATTCCCAATTGTCTATATGGGTGTTCTGGGGAGCTACATGAATATCATTGTGGACGATGTTCATTTGATCAATTGGATCTGTTCTTGATTATGGCTGTGTGACTTGTAGATCAGCGTCATCTTCAATTTTAAAGTGTTCGGAAGTGTTCTGGCGCAATAAGATGGTCCCCTGTTTCAGCTTTACCAGTTGAAATGAGCCAAGTATAATTGCGGAGATTGCAGTTGATATTAACAAACTGGATTCATTAGACGGGACAAACAAATTACCATCCTGTTGAAGTTGTGTTCGAGGACGGTTGGCAACATCACACGAAGAGCGTTTTCAAGTTTAGGTGGCTGGGATCTTATCGCGCTGGGAAGATGGGATTGTGGGATTACGCAATGTTTCCCAACGTCACGTTCTCTGAAACCCCATCTTGTTCTGCCTCTGACTAGCTGATTTTAGGTCACACAATTTAACAAGTCTGAGAATTCTGCAATGCTCGAGAGTCTGTTGGTTCATCAGTATATTTCGGAAAACTATTATGATATATTAACTGTTGCAGAAAAATCAAAAGATAACAACTGAGATGTTCCTCTGGCTGTTTCTGTGCCTTAATTACAGGTAACGACAAAGAAGCAACTTAGTAACCATTATATCAGTACATAGAGATGAATTTGTTGCCATCATTTTAGGCTTACACTGGGTGGAGAAAATTGGTCCGTGTAAAGCTCTAATTTATTCACATGCCTTTTCAGTTTTGATGATTCATAAAGCAGTTTATTCTAGCGGTTTGTGAGGTTTCCTGTTGGAAACCCATTGGCCCACTTCTTTAGAGTTTTATGGGTCTTCTTATGGGTCTCAACCTGCACGGAAAGGTTGAGTTACAAAAGCTGATACAATTCCAGTGGTGGATAAAGAGCTTCCACCCGCAGATCAGAAGCAACGGGGTTGGTGGGATTGACAGTTATAGCAAGATTATTGGGATATTGAGCAGAAAGGAAACACCACTGCATAATGCGTAACTGTTGGCTTAATGGGGGAACGGAGTAAAACAAGAAGGGAAATAATTTTATTCAAAAAAGAAACAGTGAAGTTTTATTTTCTAATTATCTGCACCACACTCCAGTCCATTTAATGGCGGGAATGAGACTTTAATTTGGTCTGTCAAACGACTTTTAACCAAAACCCGCCCCATTTCGTTACATTAGCAAATCATTCAAAGGGAAGGCGGAGAGTAGTGTGATTAACATTGGATTAGGCAGTCAGTAATCGACTGGATCCCCGCCGTTTTGTGGGCTGTAAGGTTGATGGGCCGCAAAGGGAATAGATGGACATATGCACAGACCAATTGCCGGACAGCGTTTCGGTGCAGGTCTTTGACTGTCATCTGGTAGGTCCAATGCGGTACTGAGTCTCCAGGACGGTGCCTTGCCCCTCACCAAACACATACTATCCTCACGTTCCAGAGCTGCTGGTCGATGCGACAATCTGCAATAACACTTGGGTGCAATAACACCTGGGTGATCAGGGGGTAAATGTGAGGAGATGGAACCCTCACTGCAACCGCCCTTGGGTTGTGCTCAGGACGCGGCTTTATTAATGAACTGCTGCACCGAGGTCACCGGATATTTCACCGCGCTGATCACCTGCTCCCTGAATTTCGACTGAGTCACCGCGTAAATAAATGTGTTCGTGCAGCAACTGAAATTCCTCAGCAAAAAACCGACGTAGATGAAGATCCATTCAGAATCATTGAATCGGAATCCTTTTCCTGAGACCTGATAATATATGAAATTTACAAAATGTGTCATCCACAGGAGGATGAAGCTGCCGGAGATCGTGAAGAGTAAAATCACAGACCTCCTCCTGCTCTCCATCTCTGGGTCACTGCGGTTCTCCCCCTTGCTCTGACCCTTCAGCCGCTTACGGACCCGACTGGCCACTAAAATGTTTCTGACTGTCACAGCGTTGAGCAGTAGGATCCCAGCGAAAGGGAGGAACGGAGTTAAAACCGTATCGAGCCAGTCATATCCCACCCACCAGGGGTCAGTGAAATAATTGTCCTTGGGAATACAGAGCCACGGTACATTGCCGATGATCACTCCGGGTTCCCATGTGAAGTATCGGGGAACGTTTCTCAGACAGGACAGTACACCGGTTGTTGTCAGAACCACAGCCGCAGTTTTCCCGGTGCAATATTTTGTTTTCAGTTTCTGACAGCAAATGGCGACAAACCGGTCAAAGGTGAAAGCGACGGTGAACCAGACAGAACAGTGTGTGGCTGTGAAGCCCAGTACATCGATAACACAGCACACAGGGGTGATGTCCAGAAAACTCCACGGGAAGTAAAAAAATCTGATTTGAGCCAAAATGACCTCGGTGACAATGGTCAGTAGATCGGCCGCTGCCATGGCCACCAGGTAGCGGGTGGTGCAGGTAGAGAGGCCGCACTTGCCCCGGGACAGGATCACAATCGCCACTACATTCACTGGAGAGAGAGAGGGAGAGAAACAGATACTGGGAATTACTTGACACATTCTCCGGGAATTAACACCGGATAAAGATGTCCAGAGATTTCCAGCTAAAGATGTCTCTGAACGGCTGCTAATCCAGCACCAGACACGGGTCACACTATCTCTGAACAGTTTTCTTCAGTGTGGAGATAAATCAATGTGTGGCGAAATCAATCGTCGGCGATATAAACTAGCTGAATGAGCAACAACGATCGCTGCTGATCCCGATTCCAGTAGCTGATGGGGCCGATTTCACTGACTTAACCGTGACTGACCAGGACTCTGGAAAATCAGCATCTGATGTTTCAAGATGAGATACAGAAGGGAGAAACACACTGAAAACACTGGAACCAGTATTAGCAAAGAGAAACTGAGAGGCTCAGTTAACGGATTAATTCTACACCGCAGTTCAATTCGGTAACACACATGAGCAGATTCCTGGACACCGGATCGGGTGATCAGACCAAATTATTGACCAAAAGGCAGCGGGATGCGATTGTGACAGACTCCACAGGGAGACGCGAAACACAGCACCAGGGGCTCTCTTTGATCAATAACTCAGAAACAGTGAACCTGACAATGAACCCCCCCCCCCCGCCCCGTCACACCTTCTCGGAGAGCTACCTGTCCTCAGCACTGCGACAAATCTGGACAAGGTGTCATTAAAGGCAAGAACAGCGTTTGAGTCGATCAGATGAATTAGAGGAGAGACAGCGGTTTAGTTCGCTTTGTCACTGAATATGAAAAATCGGAAACTGGAATTGACAGGATCTATGTCTCTGACGGATATTTGCACAATGATCATCAAGTTGAAAGATTGTAAAATGATCAGGAATAGGTTCACACCGGTAACAAACAGAAATTCCAAACATGAATCTCTCTGCTCACTCACCGGGAACTCCAACAACGACAATGAACACGTACATTAATTTCTGCACACTCCTGTACATTTCCAACAATGCAGACATTTTCTCTGTCCAGTGATTTGGCCCCCCTGTGTTACACGCGATCTCGGAATGAAATGCTGAGGCAGCACATGCCTCGGGTTTTTAATACAATTCAGTGACTCCACAGGGACAGATATAAAAGTAAAGATTTTAAATTATTCACAAATCGATTACATCAGACAGGTGAAATTCCCGCGGTGACGGATCGCGATTAAACTATGCAATTAATATGAAGACCATTGGGAGCTAATTTGTCCTAATTCATGTGACTGAACCGTCCGAGTAATATTATCAATTAAATATGCTTCCAGTGTAAATATGCACTTCAAAGTAACCATTTATCATTACGCCGGCTGGTGTTGTCGTGGGATCAGCGCCGGACTTCGGAGCGAAGGTTCCGGAGTTCGAATCGAGCCGGCTCCAAAAAAACCTTTGTGTGTCTGTGTGGGGTAGACCGACTGTCTCTGCTTGACCCTGCCGGACTATACGCGTGTCCATCTCCAATTCACTTTATCCCGTTGGTTTAGTTCCTTCTCATCTGTCTCCCCAAACTACACAGTTCCAACACCTCAAAAAATGGCTGCCTGGATATTAAAAAAGACAAGGGCATAATTCAATTTGCATTTATTAGTGGTGTATGTACAAATGAAATAACTTCGAGACTTGTCGCAGCTCCAAATCAGGAGGCACCCCTACATGCACATTAAATTGTCACAGTGCAAGAATCATTTCAAACAGTTTACAAATAGGTTGTCTCCATTTAAAACATAGCACGAACAAAGGTCAAAGTTGAAATTACATTTTTAATAAAGTATGGATAAACGGAAAAACCTTGAAATCCGACACACCTCCAGATTCCCCGGCTCACCCAGTTTAGTGTTCACCCCCAAATCCACCAACACACCCCTTTGTGCAAATCTGTCAGCAACCAGAAATCTGTGCACACCAGAAAACCCTCAATGATCCTTCAAATCAGTGTCCACCCCAAAGCATCCGACACCACGGAATCCTTGTGCACTCACACATTCGTTGACATACCCCTGAAGCTGAGCACATCCGCAAAGCTGGATGCTCCGCCAAATCCGTCCGCACCACTGGCAAACCCCGAAATATGCCGACATCCTCATTTATCTGACCAAACAATAACATGTATCATCCCGTCCTGGTGACGTCTGACCTACCAATCCCCCGCAATATTGTCACAGTGTGTCCCCAGAAAATCTTTTTCGCAATCTTCACCACTTTCCTCACCACGGCTTCTGCCCTTTTATACTTAATAAGGCTACTAGGACACTGATACTTCTTCACTTTCCTAAACGCCTTGTCCCACTCCCTAAACGCCTCTGCACACTCCTCAGTCCACAGTGATACAACCTTTCTCCTATTAATTCCGTTTGTAATGGGAATCACTTCCATCGCAGTTTGCTGAATAACGTGACATAACCTTTCATTGTAAAAATACACATCTTCGTCAACATTCTGCAGCAGTTGTAGAACTACTATGAATATTAAATCTCGTACCCGTTCAGACACACAAGTTGAAAAACTGTTCTTTAATCAAACCATTGCCATCATTCCACAAACAACCCCTCAGTGAACTGGGTTAACATCTCAGCAGCAGACAACTTTTCGTCAGCGAGAACAAAATATACTTTCTCACAACTCAGTAGAAAGTTTTCCAAAAGCGTTGTAAACCATAATCAGGTTTATACAACTACCTGCTGAATCAAATATTTCTACAGCAAATCCCACATACGGTTCATTCACATTCACAACACTACACCCTGCCTCCTTCCTTATAAAACTGTCAGCACAACCTCTCTATCAGATGACCAATCACGCCAAACGACAACATAATCCTGCACAGAAAAACTTAACACTGAAAATAATGTCTTTTCCTGAATACTCAAAACATCAGGTGCTTCTGACAAATGAGAAACAGACTTCCTAATGTGTTGGCAATGAAAAATTAGGCTGGGATAAACTAGGCTGCAGATATTAAGGTCTCAGAAAAGCGCTGATCGATCTTATTCTGTTATTTAAGAAGGGGGTGGATATTTCTGGAAAATATAGACTCACGTTAGGGGTAGACACGTTTCTGGAGAAGATTCTTAGGGATTGGATGTAGAGTTCTCAAACTCCTCACACATCAACATACCCATCGTCTCCTCCAGAGTGTGACAGTCTGTTTCCCGACGGCCCTTTCGGCCGGCACCAGGACCATCCCTCCCGCCCATGTACCTGTCCAAGTGTCTCAATTGAACCTCATTTCTCCACTTCCACTGGCGTCTCATTCCACACTCACACTGTCCTCTGAGTAAAGAAGTTCCCTCACATTTTACCCTTAAACCCTTTTACTTTTACCCCGAACTTATGACCTCTTATTCAGGCCTCTCCCAACCTGAGGGGGAATTGCCTTAGCTTCGGTGCGACAAAACCCTTTGAATTTTTCTCTCTACCTCGGGCCCTCAACTCCTGGAAACATCATTATGAATGTTCGCTCCAATCGTTCAAGGTTCTTGATGTTTTTTCGTGTAGATGGGTGACTCTGGTTAGATGCACGGAGCTTAGAAAAATAGAGGACTATGGGTAAGCCTAGGCTCTTCCGTTGTCAGGGCAGGTTCAGCACAGCTATGTGGGCCGAAGTACCTATATTGTCCTGTTTTCTATGATCCAAACTGCACACAATACTCCAGGATTTTCCTCAGTAACGTCCTTTACAACTTCAACATAACATTGCAATTCGTGTACTCAGTACTTTGATTCATGAAGGCCAATGTTCCAAAGGCTCTCTTCATGACCGTGCCCTGAACTATGGAACTGTATTCCCGGATCCCTCTGCTTTCCGCAGACCACAATCCCCGACCAGTCACTGTCTGAGTCCTACCCTGAGGTGCAACTCCTCACATCGGTCCTCATTATATTCCAGCTGCAAAACCGTCAGCCCATTTATCCAGCTGCTAAACTCATCTCCAAGTTTTGATAATCTGCCTCACTGTCACTCATGCTCTGTATCCAGGTGTCAGCTGCAAATCCAGTTTACCATATTCCCATTGAAATCCAAAGTTACGTGGATCTGTGGAGGACGATGGCGCCTAACGGCCCCGACCTGGAATTACAAACCGGTCTTTGCGGGAATGGGACCCGATCTCGGAGTCTGACGACTGGACGTTATGCGATATACCAAGGACGAGGGCTAAAACACCTGCACGACTTCAGTATTCCGGGATTTCGTGGCTCTGGAGGCGGGTGGAGTCGAGGTCGGTGCCGTTGCAGGAAGTCGGTGCGTCGTGGGAGACGGAAGATCGAAAGCAGCGAGCTGGCTGCTGGCCGTGTTCCCGGAGACCCGAGTTCCTCGGGCACAGAGCTCGGAAAAAGCGACGCAACAGACATTGAACATCTTATATCAGCGAGATGTTTGTTATGTCCCCCTCTCGCTGTAAAACGGGGAGCTCAATTGTTTCCTTATTAGACAGAGAGAGAGAGAGAGAGAGAGAGAGAGAGAGAGAGAGAGAGAGAGAGAGAGAGAGAGAGAGAGTGAGAGAGGTTGTGGTGTGTTGAATTACCGGCCTTTGCGGTTCTGCAAGTCAGTGTCTCTGTTGACGCTTTACTGCACGTTTCAGTGCTCGGTGGAGGGCGCTGATGCTTTCGTTAACTGGTGGTTGGGTGGGGGGGGGGTGAAGATGGTTGCATTACTATGCTTATCCGTGGGTGGGGTGAACGGGGGAAATTGTGGTGCTAGCATTTAACTGTCATTCATTCTTTGGGGCTGTCCTCTGTTTTCGTGGATGGTTGTGAAGAGAAGAATTTCAGGATGTCTATTGTATACATTTCTCTTACATTAACTACACATTTGAAACATTTGATACCTTTGAAATACTTCTATACCCTGTCCCTCAGAATGTCTGACAATAAGTTAACCGCTGGTGTCTGGCTCATCCGCCTCTACTTTCCCGGCTCATCGTCAGAGCCTTTCTGGAACAATGGAAGCTAATCTACATCACCTCACAGGTGTCCAAAGACATTTTAAATACTCCTGGAGACAGGCTAAGGCTCCTGCAGTTTCCGTACTCGACCTCCGCAAGGGTCGATGCGATGCCTTGTCACTAATTGGAAATTGATCTGCCCTGATTGAGCCCATTAATCTATAAGATACAGGAGCACAATTAAGCCATTTGTCCCATCGCGTCCGCTCCGGCATTTCATCATGGCTGACCCATTTACTGTACGCCACTGGCCCCCATCTCCATCCTTCTCTCCATATCCGTTCATGCCCTGAGCAGTCGAGAATCTGTCAACCTCTCCCTTAAATATACGTAAGGACTGCACTCACTGCTGCCTGTGACAACGAATTCCACAGATTCGCCATTCTCCAGCTACAGACATTCCTCTTGCTCCGATTCTCCAGTTTCAGCACATTTTTTCTGAAGATAAGCGGCCTAAATCTGTTCACAATACTCCGTTTGAGGCCACATCAGCACTTTATAAAGCCGCAAAATTACATCCTTGCGCTTGCATTGTAGCTGCCTTCAAATAAATGCTAATACCGCCTTTTCTTTCCTCATCACACACTCGAACTCTGAAATAACCTTGAGGGAATCCTGTACAACGAGTCCCAGTTCTCTGTGCTTGTCCGTGTTTTGCATTTTCTCTCCACTTAGAAAGTACTCAACCCTTTCATTTCCTCTACAAGTGCATCATCATACACTTCCTGGCATTGTGTTCCATCTGCCATTTATTTCCCCTTTTTCCTGAGGTGGCTGAGTCCCTTTGCAGCATCTCTGCTTCCTCAAACTACCTGCTCCTTCACCGACCTTCATATCGTCCGCAAACCCTGCGACATAGCCATTATCCAATTCACTGACATAGAATGTAACAGCGATCGGTCCAATCACAGATGTCTGTTGAACAACTCCAGTCACGGCAGCCAAACGAGAAAAGGCTCCCTTAATTCAAACACTTTGCATTCTGCTAGTCAGACAATGGTAGAATCTTCCCTGTTTGTTAAGCAGCCTCATGTCCGGCAACTTGTCCCCCTCGGGATCTGAACCAAGTAGCTGAGAGATTGCGGAGGCGTTAATAATGATCTTTTCAGATTCGGTAGGTTCTGGCGAAGTACCAGATGACTGGAAAATTGCAAATGTTACTCTGCTATATAAGAAGGGTGGAAGGCGGCATAAATGAAACTATAGACCCGTTCGCCTGACATCAGTGTTTAGAAACTTGTTGGGAACGATTGTTAGGGATAAGATCATGGAGTACCTGGAGGCACATGACGAGATAGGCCAAAGGTAGCATGGGTTCCTGAAAGGAAAATCCAGCCTGATAAAGACCTACTACAATTTCTGGAGTAATTAGAAGCTCATAGACAAAATAGATACAGTAGATATGGTGTATTTGGAATTTCCTAGCAAGATAGGAGTCCATGGAAATGCAGGGAAGTCAATAGCACAGGTGGAGCACTGGCTGATCGGCAGAAAACAGAGAGAGTAAATATGGGATCCCATTCTGTCTGGCTGCCGGTTACCAGTGGAAATTCACAGGTATCGCTTTTGGGAATGCTGCTTTTTTTCGATGTACTGTGCTGTGCATGAACTCCTGGAAATATGATATTGTAGCCAGTAGAGAGACTGGGTGCAGAGGGGCACTATTGGCCGCTCCATATTTCGAGTTTCCATTGCGTTTGATGCGACAGCTCGCGGGGAATTAAAGCAAGAGGGGCGGTGCTGTTATTCAGGGAAAATATTACAGCTGCGCTCAGTCAGGCCAGACTGGAAAAATCGTCCGATGATGCGATTTGCGTGGAACTGATGAATAAATAAAAAACTATGACCTCGTTCATGGGGCTGTATTACAGAGAACTCAACACCCCGACGGATTTAGAGGAACAAGTTTGCAGAGAGATCGTAAATCACAAGAAACATAAGATTGGTGTTATAGTGGGATATTAGTTCCCTTGCAGTTCAGGTGCAAATAGTCCCTTCTGTGCAGGTACCAAAATGTTCCCTTACACACATCTGTCAGCTGCTGTCTATCACAGAGACTGGGAACAATGTAAAACCTTTCTGGTTGACTTGCAGTAACTCGTGGTTTTCCAGAAGTGACCGTGCTGGGATCATTTCTTTTTAACCTCTCTCTCAGTGACTTGGATGACGCATTTGATGGGTTTGTGGCCAGAATCGTCAGAATGTGAGGTCACTGTGCGTGAATGGGAATAGATGAACATATCAAGAGACCAATTATTCGGTGGCATTCCGAATAGTTCTCTGACTGACATTTGGCAGGCCATTGAGGAAATGAGTTAGATTCAATTTAGTTATGAACATGGAAATAGCTGCAACTGGAGAGAGTGCGATACTTGATCTGCGATTAGAGAATGAGAGAGGGCAGTGGCAAAAGTTTTTGTAGAGAACACCCTGCATCTCGTGACCACACGGTCATTTGTTTCACGGTAAATACGCATAAAGTTAGGTCTGGTGTGCGGGGCGAGATTCTAAGTTGGAGAAAGGTCGATTTTAATTGAATCAGAAGTAATCTGTCAAGTGTGGATTCGGACAATCTGTTTTCTGGCAAATGTGAACTTGGGAAATGGGAGGCTCTAAAAAGTATAACTCTGGGAGTAAAATTCTTATATATGTCTGACTGAATAAAAGGTAAAGTTGAAAGATGTAGGCATCTTAGGTCCTTTTAGATGTTGAGGCCCTGGTGAAGGTATAAAAGGAGGTTCACTGCAGCTATAAGCAGGCCGGAACAAATGAGGTGCTCATGGAGTATAAAAATGGGAGAGAACATAAGACACGGACGCAACAGCAATTGACATTTTTACGACAGTTAATTGAAGCATCCAGACCGCACACGGTGATTTCCATTTAAGTAATTATATTAATTCTGAAACAAATTGACTGCACCAGTGACTATTTGGTTTGTCATATTAAGGGGGTGAATATCACTTTTTAGACATAACTTTCATTTTGACACGAAATCGTCTTTCTGTTATTCAGTGTCAAAAAGCCAAATAAACCCACTGTGGATTCATGTTGGTAAAATGATAAAACATGAAAACTTCGAAACTGGGTATGAATACTTTGGAAAGTTCTGTAAAATACAAAAAAATCCTGCGTACAATTAAGAAACATTGGGACCGATGTTGTCCTTGATCCTGGTGCTGTTTGTTCTCACTCCTTTATGTCCGCTGCCCAATGGGAGGTGTGAGAAGACCGAATGACGGGCTGGAAAGGGTCTTTGTTTATGTTAACTGCTTTCCAGGGGCAGCTAGAAATGCAGCTGGAGTCAATATAGGGGAGGAATGTTTCTGTGACAGATAGTGCTGAGATCACAATGTCCTTCTCTGACATGACTTCACAAATTGCCACACTTCACTCATCTGGACTGAACACCATTTGCCATTACTCAGCCTACTCAACAAGCTGATCAAGATTCACTTGTATCAGAATCAGAATCGGTTTTTTATCATCTGTATGTGTTGTGAAATTTGGAAACTGTTACCATCAGGTAGGAGGTACTGAAGCCTGAAGGTAAACACTCATCGATTCAGGAACGGCTTTTAACCCACTGCAATCCGATTCCTGAATAGGCATTGAAACCTTGGACACTATAATTGTTATTATTTTATTTTGTTTTCTCCTTCCATACTATGTATCGCAGTGAACTGCTGCTGCTGAGCTAACAAATTCCACGACACATGCCAGTTGTAATAAACCTGCTTCTGATTTGTTAACTTACCAGCAGAAGTTTCATCCAATATATGAAAACATAGAAAGGGAAAAAACAAAACAAGTAAAACAATAACAGTAAGTATTTAAATGATGAAATATGCTGCAAATACAAAAATAATATATATTATAAAAGTGAGGTGCTGTTCATTGATACAATGCCCATTTAGGAATCGGGTGGCAGAGGGGAAGAAGCTGTTCCTGAATCACTGAGTGTGCGCCTTCGGGCTTCTATATTTCTTCCTTGCCTTTAACAACGAGAAGAGTGCATGTTCTGGGTGATGGAAATCCTTCATTATTGACGTCGATTTTCTGATGCATCACTACCTGACGATGTCTTGGATACTCCCGAGGCTCGGATCCAATATGGAGCTGACTAGCATTACAACTTCTGGAAGCTGATTTTAGTCCTGCGTAGTAATTGCCCCCATCCCCACCAAAGAGTGAATCAGCCTGTTAAAATATCCTTCACTGTACATTGAGACAGGTTTTTGAGCGACTTCCATTACTAGTTCTCAAAGAGAACTCTGGTAGGCCTATCAGATGGTTCACAGCCGCTCAGTGATAAAATACAAAAAAAAAATCATGTGCACGATTAAGAAACATTAATGAATAGTAGAAATACTGGAGTCATGATGATCATGATGAGGTCTTCTGGATAGAGACGTTTATACACATGCTGTCCTCAATAATTCAAAGAGATTGAAGGATACTTCACTGCAACAGGCAGTGAAGAGGGCAAATGGAATGCTGGCCTTTATTACAAGGGGAATTGAGTACAAGAGCAAGGATGTCCTTATGCAATTGTACAGGGTCCTGGTGAGAACACACCTGGAATATTGTGTACAGTTTTGGTCTCCAGGTTTAAGGAAGGACATTCTGGCAATTGAGGAAGTGCAGCGTAGATTCACTAGGTTGATTCCTGAGATGGCAGGGCTGTCTTACGCAGAGAGATTGGAGAGATTGGGCTTGTACACGCTGGAATTGAGGAGATTGAGAGGGGATCTGATTGAAACGTTTAAGATAATTAAAGGATTTGATAGGATTGAGGCAGGAAATATGTTCCAGATGTTGGGAGAGTCCAGTACCAGAGGGCATGGATTGAGAATAAGAGGTCAGTTATTTAAGACAGAGTTGAGGAAGAGCTTCTTCTCCCAGAGTTGTGGAGGTGTGGAATGCACTGCCTCGGAAGACGGTGGAGGCCAATTCTCTGGATGCTTTCAAGAAGGAGCTGGATAGATATCTGATGGATAGGGGAATCAAGGGATATGGGGACAAGGCAGGGACTGGGTATTGATAGTGAATGATCAGCCATGATCTCAGAATGGCGGTGCAGACTCGAGGGGCCGTTCTGCACCTATTGTCTATTGTCTATTGATAAGGTTGCAGGGTGACAAAACGTGGTAGGGGCACTTGGAAAGAAAAACAAATCCCGACCGGGAGAAAGCAGCATCTCTCTTTCAGCACTGTTCTCCAGCAGTTTAAGGACTGAGTCCAGTTGGAACGTAACTCACAAGTGTTCTTGAAAGTCAAGTATTAACCCCTACCACCAACAACCAAGCATTGCCATCCTGGTCCCATTCATGATAGCTTATGAAGAAGCTCGTGACTTCCCTCCCAGTGATGACAGGTGTTTGTGCGCTCAACTCTTGAAGGGTTGGACCCCATCGTCGGAGATGTTTCCAATCACAGCATCTGGAAGGCTGTTGCCAATTCTGATAGCAGAGTGAAGGAAGTTTATATCCAGTGTGCATAGAAAAGGCATGTGCAGGCACAGGTAAATTTGACCGTGTGGTGCGCCGTCTCTCATAAGATGAAAGCAGCATGGCGCGAAGGTCTTCAGGGCTGCGGCTGGTGTGCATTTTGCATAGCGCATTGAGAAATCACATCTTTTCAAACTCTAATGAAATATAGCTGCTGTCTTGTCTTCTTTATAATTACATTGTTATTTTGGGACAAGGATAAATTCTCAGAGATCCGAACTCCCAGGAACTTGAGACTGCTCACTCTCTCCTATTCTGATTCCACTGTGAGGATTGTTTCGTGTTCCCACGTCTTACCCTTGTATTAGTTAATACCTTCTTCATTCTTTCTATTGGTTTGAAGATAGTGATGGGAATCTATGGTCAAGTTTAGAGATCTATTCTGGAGTAAAGGTGTTTTTAGTGGATTTGACTGGATCTAGTAGAGGTGGAGTGAGAGAATCTGTATGACGGAAAACGAACAGATGGCAAGTGGGAGTTTTTTTTACATGAGTGTGATTGCAGCTTCCAGAAGAAGTATGTTCCTTTTAGAGTGAAGGATAACCTGGCAAGTTGAGGGAACCTTGGCCAATGACAGATCTAAAGGCTCCGGTCAAGAAATAAAGGAAGTATACACTGGGTGTAGGAGGTCAGATTCGGGAAAGTCACCTGATGAGAATAAAAGTTATTAAGAATACTCTTAAGGGGGAAATCGGGAGGACAGGCTAATGTTATGTCATTGATCTGGTAGGTCAGGAAAATACCAAGAGGTTTTGTAGCTCTGTTAGGAGTAACAGTGTGGCTTGGGAGAGAGACGCCCCATAGAGAACAGTAGGGTCTCCATGTCGTGAGCCACAGGGAATGGGTGGGATCATGAATCAATCATTGATTTCTACTTTGTGTTTACTGAGTACAATATCATGGTTGCTCAATGGATAATGCAAACTCATGGACTTGATTTGGAGGACATTCATATTACCAGCGAGCAGTTATTAGCAAATTACACTGCAGTAATTTGAGGGAATCATCAGGGCCTGATTCACTGCTTTGTGGAAGGACAGAGAAAATTGCTGAGGTCCAGTGAAGGTTCCCTCAATGACTGAAGAGTGGCTAATGTTGTTCTATTGTTTAAAAAGCTGTCAAGGTCAAGATTGGGAGCTGCAGGTCAGTTAGCCTGACTTCAGTAGTTCGGAAGCTACTGGAGAGGATTCTGGGGGACAGCAATCACCTGTATTTGGATGGGCAGTATCTGATTAGCAGGAGTCAGCGTGGCTTTGTTTGCGGGGAGTTGAGATTGATGGATCTACAGAGATTTTTGAAGAGGTAAATAAAACTGTTTCTCAGAGAGCAGACTGGGGAATAGTAACATGCTCCAGCGGGCAGAGCTGAGAGTTTTGTCGCTCATTACTTTAAGAATGTACTTGCATACAAATGCAGAGCACTTCATCAGTAAGTTCGGACATGTTGGTTACAGTGAGGAATGTTCACGTAGATTACAGGGAGATCCTGATCAGTTAGGGAAAAGGGCCAGAGTGACAAATGGCTCACAACAGAGATGGAGATGTGAGAGAAATTTGTGAATCCTGTAGGATTTTCTCTATTTTTGCATACATATGATCTAAATGTGGTCAGATCTTCATCAATATCCTCAATCTAGATAAGGAGTATGCAATTAAATTAATAACTCCAAAACATTATACTTCTTCATTTATTTTTTCAGAGTCTGTGGGTCTTTGAAAGTGGTGACAGTGTACACAGGGTGGTGAGGAAATCCTCTGGCATGAATCCGCCATCAGTCAGGACACTGAATACAAGAGTTAGGATGCATCGTCACAACTATATAGTATTTTTTTGAGACTGTGGTTGGATTGTTGCTCAGCAACAGAAAGGATGCGATTCAGCTGGAGAGGGTGCAGTAAAGATTCACAAGGAGCGACTGGGACTGAGTTACAAGGAGAGACTGGAAAGCCTCGATCTGTACTCCCGGAATGTAGAAAGCTGAGTGTGGAGCGTATAGAAGTGTATAAACTCTGAGGGACATCGCTGATTAAGTGAATGGCTGCAGCCTTTTTCACAACATCTAAAAGTTAAACAAGGTGTGTATCCTAGAGTTCCATTTAACCTGTGTTTGGCCTATATCACTCTCAATCTCAACGATCCATTCACCTGCCCGAATATCTGCTAAACATTGTGATTGTGTCTCCTCTGCAGCTTCTTCCGGCAGCTCGCATCATACACCCACCACTCACTGTGTAGAAGAAGTGTATAAACTCTGAGGGACATGACTGATAGAACACTGAGCAGTGCGGTATAGGAACAGGTCCTTCTTCCCACGATGTCCTTGCTGAATACAATGCCACATTAAACGGAATCACTTCTCTCCCTTCAATGTCACTATCATATCTGCTTCCATCACTCCCCATGGCAGCCCATACCGGGCCCCACCACTCTGTAAATAAAACTGATCTACCACTTGCCATGTTCACCATCTTTAAATGATCACCCTGTCACTGTAAAGACAGCCTTCTTGAATTTGACATTTCCACCCTGGGAAAATGACTCTGACTGTTTCCCTTATCTACAACTGCATAGTTTTATCAACTTCGGTCAGGTCCCCCCGCAGCCTCCTCCACTCCAGCGAAAGCAGCCCCAGAGTGTCTGATCTTTACCTGTAACACAAGACCCCAGTCCTGGCAACATTTATGTGAATCATTTCATCACCTTACTAGCTTAATCACTTTTTCTGCTGACCAGAATTGCACAGGTTACTGCTGCTGTGATTTAATTAATATTTTGTACAACTGTAATGTGATTTTGCAACTCCTCTGTTGCCAAAGGGAGGCATGCTGTTCACCTACTTCACAACCATGACAATTTGTGTTGTGGCTTTTCGGGAACTATGTACCTATATCCCTAGATCTCTGTGTTCACTAACACTTCACAGGACATGTGTATTTACCTTCCCAAACTCCATCGCTGTGCACTTGTCTGACACCGTAAGAACACTTCTCCGTCTCTCTGCACGAATCACACAGAGCGAAATGTCCATCAACCGTTCTGTGTACCTGTCTGCTGTTTATGTGTAACTGGTACAAGTGAACACCTGGACCCCTCTGTACTTGAATCATGTACTGTTTCTCGCCATATGAATAATAGTCCGCGTTTTGATTCTTTCAAACACCGAATACACCATCGCTGTTTACCACATTAAACTCCATTTTACGAGTATTCTCTATATCCTGTGGCAGAGAACAAATGTTCCATCATAACATTACCCCCATCACATTCTATGTCATTGACAGAGCCTTGGACACCTCACACTCTGTCCCCTCGTCCGGGTGAATAATATCGATTGTGATGGCCCTTAACCTACCCCTGCTCCCTTAGAAAACCCAATACCAACCCAACCTCCGCTCACTCCACCAAATTTTTAATATTGATAGTATATAATTGAGGGTGGATTTGATCCATGGATACATCCTCCAATCCTGAAACAAACCTGTTAACTGAGTTCCTGTCCTCTGTGTTAAAAACAGCCTTTTATTCTTATGAACTCGTCCTGTGATTTCCGGTGTTGTACATCAGCCTTTCAAGTGGCACCTTGTTGGTTGCATTCTGAAAATCCACCCACATCTACAGGTTCCCTTCCAGCAGCTAGACAAACTTATTTCATGTTAATGAAACATGAGTTGCCTTTCACCCAATGAGCTGACAGGGTCTCAAATTGAGTCAAAGACTGGGAAGTTGATGATGAAACATTTGGACACTGGCCTTCATCAGTCAATCCACAGAGGATGGTGGTCGGGGTGTTGTGTTGCAATTGTATAAGATGTGAGTTTACATTGAAATATCGTGTTGAGTTTTGGTCACACTGTTACAGGAAAGATGCCATTAAGCTGAAAATAAGGCAGGGGAAGTTGACAAGGTCATTGTTGGGTCACCAATGACTGAGTTATGAACAGTTTAGGATTATTTTTCTTGGAATGTGGGAGATGAGGGGCAATATTATAGAGCTGTATGAAATAAGGAAGCTTGCAGTTAGTGTGGATGCATAGAAACTTTTGTTTAACAGGGATGTGGAATCCTCAACTGCAGGGTACCAGATAGTGAGAGGGCAGAGATTAAACAGGACTCCGTTGCTCTATATCTCTCAGTCAGACGGTGGGCAGTTTCGCACATCATGCCGACTGGGGCACAGACCACTGCCCCGAGTTCTTTGTGCTGTGCCAGTCTTTCACGCTGTCCCCAGATGCCGCCAGTCTTCGTGCTGGATACATCCTTTCTCAGAGATGAAGACTTTGGAGCTTCTGTGGCTCCGGGTTTTTGTGGGGTTAGATTGCTGGAGAGAGGATGTCCAGCTCTACTCCATTTGCATCCGGGCTTCGGACAGTGCTGGAACACTGAATATGTTCGAACACTGAGGTCCCTCTCCCGGTCAGCCTGCAACCATCTCCCTGCAATAGCTGTAAGATCAAACACGTTTCTCACAATACAACGCATTCATTCTCCCTATCTATACCCTTCTCAAAACACTCAAAAATATTGTGAATATTGCTGCAAATAAACGTTCAGGTTGATGTTGTTCCAAGCAGGCTGTGCACAACAAAGAGAATTATTGCGCATCACAAATCAGATTAATTACAGTCAGAAATAGATGTAGTTAACCCGTTGTAGTTCAGCCCATGCAGAAATATGGGATACACCACATGTCGGTATAAAATGAAAATGGGACACATTATTATTCAAGGTTTTGTAATAATTTTATTTGTTGCTCTGATAGGGGTAAACATTCCAACGAAGATTTCTCTGCAGAAGGGGGAGGATGTGAAACACAGGCTTGATGAATCTGCCCAAAATCTCCACCAGTCAAACTCAGACTCTTCTCTCTGACCTCCTGGAGAACCACTTCCTGGATTGGAACTGCAAGACAGTGGACACGAACAGACACATTGAGAGTGAAGCGGGAACGTCAGAACGGTTACGGGCTCGTGTATTCAATATGCAAAATGGTCTGTACTTTCAAAGCACCTCACTGACCACACTGATGTCGTTATTGCTTCTCTGGATCTCAGCTCACTGAACTGAGATGGTGAGATCACTGCAGGCCAAGCTGCCGAAGTCATTACTATTCAACGCGCACCCTTGACCATGATGATAATGTTGACTCAGGAGCCTTCACACTGACCACAGTTAATCCCAGGACACCCATATTTGAAATTCCTCCTCTCTGCGTAGAATTCAATTTGAGAATAATCCAATGAGAGTTCCCCGCCGTCAGCTGATCGCAATCATCTAGCTCAAAGGCACCGATAAATGCTGTACATCAGCTATTCTCAACGGGGTCCATATGGCATTCCTGGGGGCCCTGCAACATTTGAACGAGGCCACCAACTGAAAACTGTGAGAAGGGGAGCCCCAAGGGTTTATGGGGGCCTTGGTAACTGAACCGATGAAATACCGAAGTAGCAACCTTCATTGGAGTCAATAGTTTCCCTCCTATTTATAATATATTTCCAACACACCGATTCAAATCGGCGCATCTGGTACATTCATTGTTTAAGCTTCATCCACACAGCCTCGCTGTTACACACAGCCTCACTGTTACTCACGAATCAGACTGCACCAGGTCAATATATTCAATCAAGGGTTCTCGCATCTATTATCGCCATACTTTATTTTCCGAAGATCAGATTTTTGCCTAGTAACTTTAAAGAATATGTGATTGTATATGGTATACGTTATGGTAGGTTGTGAAAACTGTTTATTGCTGCACATGGCGTCACCGAAAAACATCCCTGGCTCCGGGTGACAGCATTTTTTGTCAGTGATGTATCTGTATTTCGCGCGCTCATTCCGAAGTCGAAAACGTTTAGGCAGCCTTCTTAAACCATTTCGTCCATTTAGCTGAAAAAAAAAAGCAAAATCATTTTGGTTTCATTTTTGGTAACTTTTAGCCGAATAAATTTACAACACAGTGGGAATCTGTCTACCTCTTTGTGTAGTATCCCTGTTTAAAAGAGGGCACTGGAACCTGAGAAGAGTTCCTAAATATCTCTATCAAGTCCACCCTCAACCTTCTACGCTCCAAAGAATAAAGACCTAACTTGTTCAACCGTGCCCTGTAACTTAGGTGCTGAAACCCAGGTAACATTCTATTCAGTCTTCTCTGTACTCTATCTATTTTGTTGATACCTTTCCTATAATACGGTGACTAGAACTGTACACAATACTCCAAATTCGGCCTTACCAATGCCTTGTACAATTTTAACATTACATCCCAACTCCTATACTAAATGCTCTGATTTATAAAGGCCAGCATACCAAAAGCTTTCTTCACCACCCTATCCACATGAGATTTCACCTTCAGGGAACTATGCACCATTATTCCTCGATCACTCTGTTCTACTGCATTCTTCAATATCCTACCATTTACCATGTATGCCCCATTTGGATTATTCCGACCAAAATGTATCACCTCACACTTATCAGCATTAAACTCCATTTGCCATCGTCCAGCCCACTCTTCGAACTAGTCTAAATCTCTGCAAGCTTTGAAAATCTAATTCATTACCCACAACGCCACCTACCTTAGTATCATCTGTATTCTCACTAATCCAATTTAACACACCATCATCCAGATTTCGTCTTCATGATGTAGTGTTTGCCAGGACACTGTCTCAACAGCAGCTGGACTTGCCAGATACAGGAAGGCCAGGAATGGCGGAGCAGTCTCATCGAGCAGAGAACAGAGATATCTACAGCCCTTCGGCCCACAATGTTGCGCCACCACAATGCTGTAGCCTGCTCTAGAGACTGCCGGGAACTTCCCTAAAAGACCCTGTTGTATCCGGTTGCACCATTACCGCCAGCAGCGCATTCCACGTAGCCAGCATCCTGAGTGTGAAAAACCTACCCCTGACACAATTCCCCGTGAGATAAATATCAACATTACATTTACCTTCTTTGCCACAGACTCAGCTAATAAAATAACCTTCTGGATATCTTGCATGTGTTACACGTGGATGAACCCAGGTGCAGAACACGGGCGCGGAACCAGAGTCAGGAGGCGTTATTGACGGAGCGATCCTGGAGTCGGTATCCAGGAGCGATGCTAGACTCTGAACTGGCAGCCCTATGAAACATGAAACAAGGTTACTCCACAGGAGTCGACCAACGAACTGGCAGCTCCATGTTGTGATCACAGGGTCTGTATCCTGCATTTGCGGATGGAACGCAGGTTTGTGTAGTTAGTGGAACCTAGGAATGATTGCAAATAAACGAGGTGATTGAGGCCGAATTCCTGAGGTGAATAGCCAGGTGGGGGATTGCCAGGAGGGACCATGACAGTACCCCTCCCTCAACGGGAGCCTCCCGGCCTGTCTGGATGTTCCTGATGAAAATCTTGGATTTCTTATCCAGGATGAAAGAGTAGGGAACCCAGGAATGCTGATCTGAGCAGGGCCGTGTGTGTCTCCTCCCAAACCTTAAGCCACCGATCGATATGGTCCTGAACCGTTAGTACCGCAATCTCCTCTTCTTGTGCGGGAACAGCGGGGGTCGGTTGCCTAGGGCAACGGAATGGAGACCTTCCACTGGCAGAGCTCTCCAGAGAGTTGTGGGCGGACTCAACCCACGGGAGGTGGTCGGTCCATGTCGACGGGTTGTTTGCCGTTACGCAACGTAGCTTCGCCTCCAGGTCTTGGTTGACCCGTTCCGTCTGGGGGTGGAAGCAGGATGACAGGTTAACCGGTGCACCTAGGGCTTGACAGAAGGCCTTCTGTACCCGTGAGGCGAACAGGGGTCCACGATCGGAGACGATGTCTGCGGGGATTCCATGGAGGCGGAAGACGTGGCGGACGAGAAGATCTGAGGTGCCTTGAGAGGGAGGGAGTTTAGGGAGGACGTCGCAGTACTTCAGTCGTGTAAAAAAAATTAGAGTCCTATGAGAGATGAGTTGTCAAAAGTAAATTGGAAGGCGGAGAAGGCAGCGATGATAGCAGAACCGAAATTGCAAGGGTTTCCAGGAAAAACGAGGAAGATACAGGACAGATGAATTCAAAAATAAAATAATCAAATGGCAAAAATTGTTAAAAGCAAGTTGTCAAACACTATCAAGTTGGTTAGAAAACTACACACTGAAAAAAATAAAAGAGAGATAAGAATTTTCCACAGTTTTCCACACGGAAGGAAAATACAGAAATCTGAGATGCAATGGGTCTGGAAAGTCCTTGTACAAAACATCCTGAAGGTTAACTTGCAGGTTGTGTCGTCGGTGAGGATGTCAAATGCACGCGAACAACACGCTGGATGAACTCAGCGGGTCGGGCAGCATCCGTGGAAACGAGCAGTCAACGTTCGGGGCCGAGACCCATCGTCAGGACTGAAGAGGGAAGGGGTAGGGGCCCCATAAAGAAGGTGGTGGGAGGGAGCGAAGGAGAAAGCTTGAAGGGATAAGGGCCAGGTGTGAGATCTGTGGGGAGGAACGTGTGGACCAGGGGGGAACGATCCCTGTGGAAAGCGGAGATGTGTAGAAAGGGACAGATGTGCTTAGTGGTGGGGTCCTGTTGCAGGTGGCGGAAGTTGCGGCGGATAATGTGCTGGATCCGGAGGCTGGCTGGGTGGTAGGTCAGGACAAGGGTAACTCGGTCCCTGTTGTGGTGACGGGAGGATGGGGCGAGGGCCGAAGTACGGAAAATGGGGCAGATGCGGATGAGGGCATCATTGATGACAGCAGAAGGGAAACCACGATCCTTAAATACAGAGGACATTTGTTTTGTAACGGGAAGCCTCATCCTTGGAGCAGAAGCGGCAGGGAGGGAGGAGCTCGGAATAGGGAACAGCATTTTTGCATTTGGCAGCGTGGGAAGAGGTAGTGGGAAGTCGAGGTAGTTATGAGAATCAGTGGGCTTTAGAAGATGTCAGTGGGCAGTCTGTCTCCAGAGATGGAGACCGAGAGATCGAGAGGTGGAGAGAAGTGCCCGAGATGAACCAAGTGAATTCGAGGGCTCGGTGAAAGTTAGAGGGAAAGTCGGTTAAATTGACGATCTCAGCATGGGTGCAGGGAGCAGCACCATTGTAGTCGTCAATGTAGCGAAGGAAAAGTTGGGGAGCAGTAACAGTATAGATTTGGATCTTAGACTGTTCCACATAACCCACGAAAAGTCAGGCATAAGTGGAGCCCATGCGAGTGCTCTTACATGCACTGTTGGTCTGAAGAAATTGGGAAGAATCAAAATAGAAGTTATTAAGTGTGAGTTCCAGTTCCGCCAACCGGAGGAGTTTGGTGGTGGTGGGGAACTGGTGAGGTGTATTGTGAAGAAAGCAGCGGAGGGCTTTGAGGCCCTCTTGATGGGGAATGGAAGTGTATACGGATTGGACATCCACAGTGAAACTGAAGTGGTCTGGACCGGGGAAATGGAAGTTATTAAAGAAATGAAGGGCAGGGGATGTTTCCCGGATGTAGGTGAGGAGGGACTGAACTATGGGTGAAAAAATGGAGTCCAGGTAGGTGGATACAACTCCGGTGGGGCAGGAGCAGGCAGAAACCATGCGTCTAACGGCACTGTCGGGCATGTGGACCTTGGGGAGGAGGTAAAACCGAGCAGTGCGGGGTGTGAGTCATTTGGGTGAGGATGGAAGGTCTCCGGAGTTGATAAGGGCTATGATGGTACGAGAGACAATGTTTTGATGTTTTTTGGTGCGGTCCTGTTCCAGTGGTAAGTAAGAGGAGGTGTCAGAGAGCTGCTGTTTGGCCTCAGTGAGGTAGCGGTCTGCCCGCCAGGTTACTACGGCACAACCTTTGTCTGCAGGTTTGATGGTGAGGTTAGGATTAGTGCAGAGAGAGTGGTGGACAGTGCGTTTAGAGGGAGTGAGGCTGGAACAGGAGAGAGGAGCGGTGATGTTGAGGCGGTTGATGTCTCGGCGATAGTTGAAGATACAAAGATCGAGTGCAGGCAGAAGTCCCGGGGGGGGGGGGGGGTGCGGTATCCAGGAGGAGGAAGAAGGTTGAAGACGGGGGAAGGAGTCATCAATGGGGGAGGGGAATTCTTGTTAAAGTAGTATACTCGGAGACGTAGGCGACGGAAGAAGACAGCGTCATGGCGGGTCCGGAACTCACAGAGGTGTGGACGGAGGGGGACGAAAGAGAGGCCTTTGCTGAGGACAGAACGTTCTGCCTCAGAGAGGGGGAGGTCAGGTACGACTGGTGGTCGAATCACGTTGAATAGGCGGAAGTGATGGAGAATGACGTGCTGGATGCGGATGCTCATGGACTGGCAGAGAAGTACAAGGTAAACTGTATCTCTGTAGGGAGGCGCGAAGATGTGTTCGGGACGGGTGGCGGTGACAGGGAGAAGATGCGTGTAAGGGCAACAACAATAGTACCGGAAGGGTAGCTCGATTCATTGAAGAAGGGTCCGGAAGGCATTGCAATCAATAACACTCTATGCGGGTCCATGACTGACAAATCGTTCTCTGTATCAATTACTCAGTTAATAAATCATGTTGGTAGATACTGTTTTCACCACCAGAAACTGAGAGTGTGTCTCCTCCTGCCAGTGCTTGACGCAAGGAGGAGACGAAGCGAAAAGGAATCTCGGACCATCTCTGTTGACGGAGGAAGAAGTTTCTGTCTACAGAGCGTCGGTTTCAGTCAACCAGCAAACTTCGGAGTGATCCTGTGAGTTCTCCTGTACCCGGATATCAGATCGTCCAGTCGCATTGTCTTCCGGTTCATAATGTGGTCAGTATTCACGGGGGTTGCTTAATTAGTCTTGCGTTCCCTCCTTCGGTATAGACAAGAAAAGAGATTTGCGGAAGGCAGGAAAGCCACCTGGACCGGATGGTGCACAAACCAGGGGAATGAAAGAGGCGGCTGAAGAGATCGCGGAAGCATTAATAATGATATTTTCAGGATCTCTGGAGACTGCAACGTCTCCTGAAGACTGGAATTTTCCAATCTTCAGGAAGGGACGGGGCAGGAGAAATGAAACATAGGCTGGTTAGTCTGACCTCTGTGTTTGGAAAGCTGTTGGGGACGATTATGCGGGGTGAGGTCTCAGATTACTTGAAGGCACATGATAAAATAGGCCGTAGGCAGCAGAGTTTTCTCAAGGGAAAATCTTTTGAAATTCGCTGCAGAAATGACAAGCAGCACAGACCGAGGTGAGTCGGTGAATGTGCGCTTGATGCTCAGAATGTCTACGGCAAAGTGTCACGCGTGTGGCCTCTTAACAAGCCATGCGATCGCGGTAATGCAGAAAAGATTCGAGCATGGATAACACATCGGCTAACTGGCAGGAGGCAAAGCTGGAGAATAAAGGAAGCCTGTTCTCGTTAGCTGCAAGTGTCCAATTGTGTTCATAGGGGTCTGTGGCGGGTCAATTCATTTTACGTTGCATATCAATGATCTGGATGATGGAATTGATGGTTTTGTTGCAGACGATATGCAGATATATCGAAGGGCAGGTAGTTTTGAGGAGGTAGAGTGGCTGAAGAATGACGTAGACAGATTAGGAGAACAGGCACAGAAATGACAGATAGAATACATATCGGGAAGTTTATGGTCATGCACTTTGTTAGAAGAAATGAAAACGTTCATAATTTTCTAAATAGAGAGAACATACAAAATTATCGAGTCGCAAAGGGACATGGCAGCCCGTGTCCATCATTTCGTCAGGGTTAATATGCAGTTTGTGTCTGTGCTGAAGTAGGCAAACGGGATGTTAACCTTCATTTCAGGAACACTAGAGTATAAAAGAAAGGATGTAATGCTGAGACTTTAGAAGTACTCGTGAGGTTTCACTTCCTGTAAGTGAGTGGTTCCCGGTACACTGTCTTAGAAAGAATGTACTGAACTGGAGAGGGTTCAATGGAGGTTCCCGAAAATGATCTCTAGTCAGTGGAATTCAGAAGAATGAATGCTGCCCTAATGGAAACCTATTGGATGGTGAAAGGGCTCAATAGAGTGGATGTGGAGATGATGTTTCCTACGGTGTTCGAGTCTATGATCAGAACACACAGTACAAGAATGGAAGGGTTTCCTTTTCGAATGGAGATAGGGAGGAGTTTCTACAGCCAGAGAGTGGGGAATCTGTGGAATTATTTGTCGCGGGGAGCTGTGAGGACTAGTCTTTATCTATATTTAAGGCAGAATGATATATTCTAAATTGGTAAGGGGCATGAATGATCTGGTGAGAAGGCAGTAGAATTTTGGTCTCAAGATATCATGGCACCAGTCATGATTAAATGGCGGAGCAGACTCGATGGGCAAAAGGGCTTACTTCTTTCCCTATGGTCTTATGGTCCAAACGATAAGCATGTTCCAAGTTTTTTTTTATGACCATACGACCACATGATAAACGACGAGAAGGAGGCTATTCGGACCATCGAGTCTGCTCTGCCATTCAATCACGGGCTGATCCAATTATTGCTGTCATCCCCACTTCCCTGCCCTCACACCATACCCTTTGATGCCCTGGCTAATTAAGAACCTATCTGCCTTAAATGTACACTATGACTTACCCTCTACAACAAATTCTACCGATTTACCACCCTCTGACTGAAGTACTCTCTCCACAATTCTGTTCTAAATGTACGTCCTCAATGCTGAAGCCGTGCCCTCTTGTCCTAGACTGCCCTACCATGAGAAATAACGGTGCCATATCTAATCTTTTCAAGCCGTTAAACATTGGTGAAGTTTCTTTGAGATTACCCTACATTCTCCTGAATTCCAGGGAATACACCACAGGGCTGGTCGTACCTTACCCGGAAGATAAACCTTTCATTCCTGGAATCATTCTTGTGAATCTTCTCTGAATCCTCTCCAATGTCAGTATATCCTCTCCAAAATACGGAGCCCAAAACTGCACTCAATACTCCAAGTGTGGTCACACGAGTACCTTATAGAGCCTCTGCATGACATCCCTGCTCTTATATCCTATACCTCTGAAAATAAATGCTAACATCCCATTCGCCTTCTTCACAACCGACTCAACCTGGAGGCTAGCCTTTAGGGTATGCTGCACAAGGACTCCAATTCCCTTCACATCTCTGAATTGTGACGTCTCTCACCATCGGAATAATAGTCCGGCTGTTTATTTCTTCCAACGAAGTGTAAATCTATACATTTTCGAAGATTTGCCACCTCTTTGCCAGTTCCCTAAAATATCTATGTCTCTCTGCAGACGTTCTAGTTCCTCAACACAACCCTCTCCTCCACCTATCTCGGTATCATCTGAAAATATGGTCACGTCCATTAATCACATAGTCCAAATCATTGACATACATCGTAAAAAGCAGCGGTCCCAAAACTGATCTCTGTGAAACTCCACTGGTAAGCGGCAGCCAGCCAGAATAGGATCCCTTTATTCCCACGTTCTGCTTTCTGCCGATCAGCCAATGCTCCACCCATGCTAGTTACTCCCTAGTAATACCATGGGCTCCAATCTTGATAAGCAGCCTCATGTGCTGCACTTTGTCAAAGGCTTTCTGAAAATTCAAGTACACGGCATCTACTGCATCTCCTTTGTCCACCCTGTCTGTCTGTAATTTCCTCAAAGCAATTGCATTAGGTTAGTCAGAAAGGATTTTCCTTTCAGAAAACCATGCTGGCTTTGGCCTATCTTGTGTGCTTCCCGGTATTCCATAACCTCATGCTTAACCCATTGCATAATTTTCCCGAACACTGATGTCAGGCTAACAAGTCCATAGATGTCTTTCTGCTGCCTCCCACCCTTCTTAACTGGCGGAGTAACATTTGTAATTTTCCAGAAATCAGATACAATGCCAGAATCCAGCGATTCTTGAAAAATCATCAGTAATCCCTCCTCAATCTCCAAACGACCAAAACATATCAACTGTTAATGCCTCTGCAATGACCAAAGACTGACAATTGTGAAGCAGCTCGCATTAATGTATTTCAAAGCGTCAGCATTGCTTAAGCTCAAAGACCAAGCCCCTGCTGATCACGTCACATTTGTGACTGGTAAGAATAAAGGAATCCTTGTTACGTCTCGATTCCGGACTATTCTGGCACGGAAATGTTGCTGAGATGGGGAGAACATCTAAATCATTCTACAACAATTACATTGCATTTACCATCTGATGCTGATATTCAGAGACAATAATATGAAACATAAATGCCGTAAAAGACGAGGCAATAATGATGAATTTCGGATTAAACAATAATATATTTTCATATATTATGTGTTTTAATACCATGCAGAGATTTTGTCAACAGTTTTCCCACTGCCCGAATTAGATTAATTCCTGTTCAAATGCTCAGGTACCTTGTAATCAGCCATAGTTTATTCAAGTTTTATTATATCCCAGTCAGAAGTCTTTGCATGAAGGTATTAATAAGTTAAGCCCTGTTCCTTAACACCCGCTGATGACTGGAGAGGGAGATTCTGAAATAGCAATCGCTTGAAACTCAAATCAAATGCTCTTCCAAATGGGTGAGATTCATTCCTGTTCGTAGGCTAAGATACGGTGCAATCAAATATAATGGATTGAAATTACATGATATCGGAGTGAATTACATTCCTTGATGATAATGATAATTTAAACCCTGCTTAACTCACGCAAATCGTTTTGAACAGTGAGATACCAAAACAGGTTCGCCTGAAGCTCAAATGAAATACTATTCAAATTAATGGTTTTGAAGTTGCAAGAAGTAATAATTGTGTTTGCACTTCATTTGCATGTCTTTCCCGTTGCTACAAGCACATACAATACGCCATTCTTCAGCTCCTCCCTGAATTTTCTCTGTGTCAGGCCATAGATACACGTGTTGGTGCAGCAACTGAGAGAAGACAGCATCAACCCACATACCTGCAGGATGTATGGCGATGTACTCAAATATCTGTCTGTGTAGAAATAGTTTTCGGATTGCCAGTTCACAGAATGCACAGCATAGGGCATCCAAAATAATATGAAATTGGCTGAAAGTGCGAACAACAGTATCATTGACTTTCTCCGGTTTGCTATCTCCGGGTCATTACAATCCTCACCGCTTTTTCGAAGTCCCTGGCGAACTCTATTTGTCGCTATGATACGTTTGACAGTTGAAACATTAAAGAGCACAATTAAACATATTGGTAGTAACGGTGTTATGATGATGTCAAATACCTCGTAGGCTCTCCAGAAGGCTAATGTGGAGTAATCAGCTGTAGTAACACAACGCCATCGATCCATTGCAAAGTAATATGGAATGGCTGGGGCACAACACGCCTCACTCACTGTTGCTACCACCACAGTCGCTGTTCTCTCGGTGCAATATCGGTTCCGCAGCTTCTCACAGCAAATGGCGACGCACCGATCAAAAGTGAAAGCTACCGTCAACCAGACAGAACAGTCCAAGCTTGCGAGACCCAGGATCAGTAGCAGAGAACACGTCGGAGTTACGAGCAAGAAATTAGCATACAGATAGATATAATTTATCCTCTGCAGTATAATAACAACGATAACCACCATCAGGTCGGCCACCGCCATGGCCACAAGGTAGAGGGTGATGCATTTGGACAGACCGCACTTCCCGCGGGACAGGATCACAATCGCCGTTAAATTAACTGAAATAAATTATTAAAACATACCATTGGTAACCGTAGAATAATTCGTGTGACTTTATTTGCCAACTGTGAGTAATAGTCGAACAGGCCATAGTTTGGTGTCAGTGTATCATTCCACTTAATACACGATTTACATCTCGCCAGTGTCACATCCAGCAGTTAACCCTTAGGCAGCTCTGTTATGCAGTTAGTAACGGGCCGTATCCCAGTCAGGGAAGGCAAACTTATCAAGAGCTGTCCCTAATAGGAAAGCGTCTTGCGGAGAGCGGCACGGATGGGGGACAGAGTGATTTTAGTTTCAGACAATATGACGTAATTAAAATTCTTTAAAAGCGGTCATTTAATTGGCTTCCGTTTAAAATGAAATTAATTCATAAATACATCGAATAAAGATCAAGAATGCATGTTAAATCCAGATTCACACTCTACGCTCTCTGTCAGAACAAGGGACGGACCAGCGATGTGTCCTGAATACTAGATGCCCACGAAAAGAGAGATGCCAAACTTGCGAATGGGCACCACAGGTGATCAGAACAGAGCTTTGCTGAAACAGTTGTGATCAGTGAATTAATCGTGGGAAATGTGCATGCTCATAAAAATCAAAACGAATTTGAAAGCAATGCCCGAACGTTAAATTCCGCAAATTGAATAATAATTGTTGGGATCGTTAAAAAGAAAATGAGAAAGGGGGAAGCCACTGAACGGGAGGTTAATACAACAAGACACACATGATACTCCTTACTTCAGCAGACAGTCGCGCTGGAAAGGCAAGGTAATGGAGTAATGGCCACAGCCGCTGGTCTGACGAGAATCATATTCTTCTTTGGAGAATCAGACAAATAATTGTCCCACAGGCTACTCTGAAAAATCATACTTCATCTGCATGGCTGCGTTTTCTCCGCTATCGGGGAGGACCCATGAGAAAGAGTCACGTTCGCTGATTGAACATCAATGGCAGATACCAAGGTAACTCCACTGAAACATTCAGGATCGAGGGACCTCGGAGGGTTGGCCACATTTAATGTATTTTCAGAACAAATAGTAAAGGGCGCGGGACCGTTCTACCATTTAATTACTTCACTGAATAAAACTACAGTGGTTATGTATTAATTTGAATTTTAAAACTAAGCCACGTGGAACATAAAAAGACGTTTTTTTCAATTCTCTCAGCTTATGATGACAGGGGAGGAAGAAGTAATTTAACACTGGGAGATGCGGGAACAGCTGATAATAATTTGAGATTTAATAACTGAGGTGCATCGAGTCTCCTCGTCCCTACAGTGAAATTTGAGGATTTTATGAGAGGAATCGTGCCGGAAAAGCCGGATGTCAGAGGAAGATGTTACGGCACAGGGCGGGCTCAGCGTTGACCGGATCTGGTCAGTCAGTACTGTCGCTATCAGGATGTTACGCGAAGTAATATCTTTGCAAACTGATCTGATGAAGTCTCCTCGAACATTTCTTCCTCTACATAAATGCTGCTTGTTGGACAGGGTTTCGCCGGTATTGTGGGTGCGGTAGTCTCGGTCTGCGCGCTTTGTAAGCACACTTAAACATTTCTGGAATACAGTTGTGTCCACGATAGTATAAAACTGTATCAAACACCAAAATAATATATCAGTGTAAGATTAAACATATTAATAAACGAGGATTACAATTAGAGTATAAATTAGAGTGAAGGTTTTTTTCACCGTCCAATGCACTGGACCGGAAATGCAACAATGAATCAAGATTCATTTAGTCTACGATACCCCGAGAGTAACAGAAACACATAACATTACCCGGAATTCCGAGTGCAGCAAGCACCGGGTAGTAAATTCTGATGACGTTGTAAATTGCGGAGTATCCCATTTTCTACGTGAAGCAGCAAAAAGCGCAAAATATCCCAAATGCCTGCCTGCTCTGTTTCAAAGACTTCTTATACACCAGTCGGAACCGCGCTTAAATCCCTTAGTGCTCCCATTCGTCTGATTAGACACAACCCAATGAACAAACACACAGTGTAACTACTTATTGTGTCATTGTCTTTTATATTTAGCTCTTCAAAGAGAATTAGAATGACATTCATTTAATGCTGTTTCGAAACATATTCCGTGGAGAGGGTTAGTGCAGCTCTGTTTTGCAATGCTTGAATCGTTAAACATACATTTTATTATCATATATCATCATTTCTTTTTAATAAACACTATCTCCTTCAGTTTGCTGATCAATATAACATTGCCAATATCAGGTGCACCAATAAGACGAACTGAGTTCAATGTGGATAAAATGAGCGATGTGCCTTCCTTGGAGGGGACAGTTTAGTCTCTGCCTTGTCCGTCCGTTGCTGCTGATGCCCCTGGCGACAGCATTAACTAGCAAAATCCCAAACAAATACTGATTCCACGCCCGTATATCTCATGATTTCAAAACGCCGAACAAATATAAGAACCTGCAGAAGCCGATGGCAATGAATGCCACAGATTCACAACCTCAGCCTAAAGAAATTCCATCGTCATCTCTCCTGTGAATGGACGTGCCTCTGTTCTGGTCCATGCAGGCTGGACGGAGAAGGAAGTGCGCAGCATGCTTGTCGTCATCACAGAGGCGTCAGCGGTGCTGGAATATCGGGTTCTATTTTTCGAAATTATTAATTCCGTCGCACTTGGACCACCGTGTGCTATTCCGTTCGCCACACCGTAGGAAGGATGTAACGTAACTGAACATGGTGCAAATATTTTGCTTGGATGTTGTCTGGACGAGAGGGTTTCAGTTAGACCAGCGGGGACTGATCTCCTCGGTGGTTAGCGGGCTGAGGAGAGACTTGACGGAATTTAATAAAATATTGGAGACCTCAGTGGAGTAGACATTCAGCATTAGGAAAATGTCCGTTACCAGAAGTTACAGCATTAAACTGAGAGAGAGGGTAATTACAAAGATGTGCGTGCGAGATTATTTCATTAACTTGAGATTAAACGGTGCCCGGTACGCGCAGGTGGAAGTATTTCCGATAATGTAATTAAGAGCTTTCAGATGGGCACATGAATATGTAGGAACCTGGGAGATATTGACACACAAGCAGAGGGGATTTAGTTTTATTTGGCACAGGACAGACATCGTGAGCTGAGGGGCTCTTCGTGTGCAATGATGTTTTGTGTTGTTGCTGAGTCAGTCAAAGGCACACATAGCTTTAACTGCGGCCATGAGTAATCCTTGAGAATGAAGCGTTACTTCACTGATGCCAGTGCTAATATTGAGTCCGAGCAGACACAGTGAGAATGTCCTTTATTGTGTTGTTCCCAGGATTAAGCCCTGGCTGAGAACTGGGAAGGTAGTGCAGTTAAATGTGTGGCTGAGTAGTCGGTTCAGTGAGATACTTTCTGTTTTGGGGACCATTGGGCTCTCTTCCAAGGCAGGTGGGTCCGTTACAATAACGAGGACATCATCTCAGATAAAGGGGCGCAGCAGCCCTAACCAGTGGGCTCGCTGTCAATACTTGGTATTTTACAGTTGTGTGTCCAGGTCTCACACCGATGCTGCAGCTCAGCAGATACCATTTAGTGGCCGGTGAAGGGGCGATCGAGTCACGCGGAACGGAATTGCAGCGGGGCCAGAATAATGATGGACGGAAGCACTGAATTGTTTGTTTATTTCAGTAGCAATACACCACAGAGTGCGTTCACAGCACGGACCACACGGCTGTGCAGTTTAGACATGGAAAATGAAATCTACATTTTGGACTCCCAACCCAACACAGACCTCACTCTGCCCAGTGTGGACAGGGAACTTTACACCGGAATATTTCAACAGGAGAAAGACCCCACTCCCCCCACTCCAACACCCACCCCTCCCCCCTGTCCGCCCAACCTAACACCCATCCCTCCCCCCAGTCCGCCCAACCCAACACACACCCGTCCTCCCAGTCCACTCAGCCCAACACCCTCCCCTCCCCCATTCCACCCAACCCAACACCCACCCATCCCCCGTCCATCCAACCCAACACCCACCCCTCCCCCCAGACCGCCCAACCCAACACCCACCCCTGCCCTCGCTTCCCCCAGCCCAACACCCACCCCTCCTCCCAGACCCCCAGACCAAACACCCACCCCTCCCACCCGTACACACAGAAGCTAGCTCGCCCTCCGCACGCGTATCCACTGTTAGGCCCGAGTACAACACCTGCACTTCAGGGACAGAAATAAGAAAAACACTGACAGGAGATGTGGCCAATCTCCTGCCTCCTGGGTATCTTGCAGCGTTTTCTTCCAATTCACAAAAGAGAGATCTCACGTCTCCACTTGAGATATGGGGTTATAAACTAAAACAAAAAAACATAACGGTTTAACGGTGTTTAACGGTGGATTGAGGCCTGTTCTAATTGCAATAAAACAGAGTTGTAATAAATTTTCCAGCAAGAGAGATGTAACTCGTGGAGCGCAACAGGGATTATTCATGATCTTCTACGTGGCGCCGAGGACAGGCTGGAGGGTTCATTCAATAAGACACTGTACGGTGGAGCATTGTAATACAGAACGTCACACACACGCATCACTGGAGGAATTCCACAGGTTCAGGGAGTGACTATGGAGTGAAATAGATGGTGAGTGTTTTGTCCGAAAACCGCATCAGGATGATCCGGCCCTGGTCAGGTTCCAACCACTGAATTTCTTGTCTTCAGCGATATGGAAGCTGAAATATCTGTGAACCTTCAAGAGGACCACAGGGAGTTTGGAGACTTGCGTGCTTCAGTGTGGCTGAGAGCTGTGCTGGCTGGAGTCAGGAAAATGTGCCTGGACTCTGGGTATAATCACCCTTGCCAAACACGTCAAACGGTAGAGGCCAGACCAAGAGTGGCCAACCCCTCCTCCAGGTACGGAGTTCAGCTCAGGGTTAGCAAGCATGAGTGGTAAAAACAGCAATGCAGAATATATCTATACCTGTGTGTTACCAAGGACAGACAGAGAAGGGGGACGATCATTGCTGTTCTAAAAACCAAGGGGGCAACGGGCAGTAAGTCATTACAATGATTGGGCTGTACCAGAGGTCTCCCAAATGCCGACGAGGGTCAGTGGAGCAACTGCATAACACTTGCATGTAGACAGTGCATGGAAAGACATAAAAGCAACAGAGTAGCCGCAGTGGCGACTTTCATTTTCCCTGGGACTACATTAGTGCCCAACACATGTCCTTTGAAGTTACCCGTCTGACCTCAAGCTCCTGGCCTGTGATATGATACCCTTTAGCTCTCTGAGAATGACAGCTATCCGCTCCCCAATCTATGACTCTCGTGGCCTCATAAACAGGTATCAAGAGTTTTCCTCAGCTTTCACTGCTCCAGAGCCCGTCATGGCATGTGCTTTCTCAGTCACTCCATCAACATGGGCAGCCAATTTCAGTAGGAAACAGAGTTGGACCCGAAGGATTCTGTGTACGTCAATTTGTTTGAAGTCGTATCATTAGCGGTGTTTTGTCTCTAATCATTTGGTTTTCAAAGATGCAATGACACAGACCTGTTCTCAATAAACCCATCTGGTGATTCTCCTTCCACATCCGCAAGGGAAATATATCCTGCTGTGTCCCTTCTAAACAATCCATAATGCCACCAATCTTTGTATCATCCACAGACAGAGCATTCCACCCACACACAGGGCACGAGAACATCTGCAGCTGCTGGAAATCCAACCAACACACACACACACACACACACAATGCTGCAGGAACTCAGCAGGCCAGGCAGTGTCTACGGAAAAGAGAAAACAATTTCTGTCAGGACAGAAGTGCAACCACCCATATCTCCATGCATGTTACAGACATGCAGAGCAAAATATCCAATTAAGTATTATAATCTCGATTGAATGGAAAAAAAAAACACTTTTGAAACCTAGCAGGTTTTGAGCGTATGTGGTTACATGAAGTACAATAGCATGGGTAAGCAGTGGCTGATTTGCAGGAACCAAAGAGCAGGAACACAGGGAGCATTTCTGGCTGATGCCGGTGACTGTTGGTATCCGACTCGGGTTCGTGTTACGATCGTTAATTTTTACAGGATATGTCAATAATATGGATGAAGTCATTGATGGATTTTTGGTCAAGTAGGTAGACTTTAGAAAGATAGAAGGAGTGCCAGGTAAGCTGGAGGAGGCAGAAAGCCCCAGAAGAAATAATTCCATGAAGTGAATGGACATTACAGCACAGTAAGGGATCACTCCTACATAGACTCCATTTTGCCATCAACTATTTACTCGTACACGCTTTGATAAGTGTCCCGAAAGCATCTTGACCTATCACCGTCCATTTGAGAATGTTCCACGCAGACACTACTCCGCACAAACTGCTTTTCTCTGACTCTCATTATTATACTTAATTCCCATTACCTTAAAATAATGCCCTCAGGAGGTCTCAAGATGGCAGTTAAGGAGTAAACCGCTATTGGCTTTGCTCCAAAACTTTTACGTCTTTTTAACCTACAAACACCCCTTAAATTATCTTCTTATACTTATTCTAAAGGGGTCTAAACATACAGAATTTTTCTTTTTAGCGATTTGAACTATTTTCAACTCGCTGAAATGTCTAAAGCAAAAGAATCGAAACAGACGAAAGAACCGATAACTTTAGAATCAATTGTGAAGCTTATAGAAGATAAATTTGAAGGACTGGAGAGAAAAATAACCGCACAGCTCTTTGCGTTTGATGAGCGTTTAAAATCATTCGAAGGAAAACTTCAAACACTTACACTGGAATTACAAAAACAACAAGCAAGTATTTTGGGACTTGAAGAAGCCGCTCGCAAGAAAGATCGTTTTATTTAAACTTTGCAACAAGAGCAAACTTCGACTTCTCAACAGATGGATCGTTATAAATCTAAAATTACTGATCTTGAAAATCGCTCTCGAAGACAAAATCTTCGGCTAATTGGGATTCCGGAAAAATTTGAGAGCGGTGATCTTACCGCTGTCTTTTCTAAACTTCTAATGGATGTCTTCGGTTCAGAAGTTCTGGACTCTCCTCCAATAATCGATCGTGCAAACCGTGTCTCTCGCTTTCGTTCTGATTCAAATAAACCACGACATGTAATTCTCCGGATCCATTACCCTCATACCAAAGAGCGTCTGATTCGGGCGTATCGGAAAAAGGGTTTGATTAACTTTCAAAAATTTAAATTTCGTATTTTGGAAGATTATAGTCCTGAAGTTTTAAGGGCAAGAATGGCTTTTAGACTGGTTATGTCGAAAATTCACCAGAAAGGCTACAAGCAAGCGCTGTTATTTTCAGCACACCTGAGAGTTACTTCTGAAGACGGAACTTCTCGGCTGTTCATATCTCCAGCGGATGCTCAAAGCTTTTTGGAACAATGACACTCTATCGGGTTGACGAATGTAATAATTAGTCTATAAATTCGTATCTTTTTATAGAATGATGTTTTTTTTTGGGTATGGCTTACATGTATTTTTATATACGGTAAAAGTTCTTTTTTTGGTTTATTCTGACTTTATTATTTTTGTATATTATTAATCTATTAGCATTGAAAATAACTTATTAGGGTTCCTTTTTTAAGTTTGTATACGCTTTTTTATATCCTTAACATTTAAATATTAAGATTTTAAGAAACAATAATAATAAAATGGCGTTTCTTCTTCCCGACAGACTCTAGTGCGTGGAACGTCATATCCGTTTTGATGAGTTTGAAAGTATTATACTCTCATTTAAAATACTAATTTAGTAGAATTCATTTATGGGTTTTATCAATTTAATTTTTTCTTTAACCCTTTTGTTTTATATATACATATATATTGAATACTAATTTTATATTTTAACATTTGTTATATTAACCCTTTCTTATAATATGGGTTGTTTGTTTTTTTTTTCTTTTTATTTTGTCTGAGTTGCCGTCTTGAGACACGGGTGTAATTTTAGTATTAAATTGCTTGCTTGCCTCTTTTTGGCTTTTTTTCCTGGGGCTTTGAGGGTGGAGGGAGGTGAATTTTTCTTTTTCTTTTGTTTCTTTTTGCTTGCTTTTTCCATAGTTTTATTTCATGGGCTTATATGAAACTACAAAAATGGTTGCAGTGCCGTAATTTCCGGTTTCTCCTTGAACTCACTTCCTTCTTCCGGGTTCATGAGTTCACTTTTTTCTTAAACTTATGTGTTAACTGTAAGAAATATTGTCAATATGGATGGGATTATTAATTTTGTTTCTTGGAATACTAATGGTTTAAATCATCCGATCAAACGGAAAAAAATATTCAAAGTATTCCATAGAATGAATGCCAATGTTATTTTTGTGCACGAGACTCATGCAAGGAAGGAGGATAGTCAACGTTTTTTAGGTTTTGGAAGGGCCAACAGTATCACTCAAATTCGCAAGCCAAAGTAAGAGGTGTTTCTATTTTTGATAGACTCATCAATTTCTTTTATACATCATGAAACAATTTCAGATCCACAAGGTAGATTTTTGCTTATTACTGGTCTACTTTGTAATCAAGAAGTTGTTTTGGTTCATGTTTATGCTCCAAATACTGATTGTCCTGAAGTTTTTAAATGCTTATCTACATCCTTTCCTAATCTGAATCAATACAGATTTATAATGGGTGGGGATTTTAACTGTTGTTTAAACCCTTTGATGGAATGATCCAAGCCCACCCAATTTTTTCCGAATAAATCGGCTTCTCTTGTTAACTCTTTTATGATTGTTTCAGCTATTTGTGAAATTTGGTGTTTTCTACACCCTAATGACAAAGAGTTTTCATACTTTTCCCATGTTTATCATAATTACTCAAGAATTGATTATTTTCCTTGATCACCATTTACTTACAGATGGTACTGATTGTAAATATGACTCTATTACTCTGAAGTTATATGACTCTGAAGTTATCTATTAAAATAACGGATTCATATATTAATGCTAAATTTTGAAGGTTTAATCCTATTTTATTGCAGGATTTAGACTTTGTTAACTTTATTAAACAACAAATTGATTTGTTTTTCTCAACAAATTCTACTGCAGAGATCTCTAGTGGAATATTGTGGGATAATTTTAAAGCATATATCCGTGGACAGATTATTTCTTACTCTGCTGGAGTTAGGAAACGAACTAATTCTAAAGTATTAACATTAGTTGCTAAAATCAAAGCAATTGATAAGATTATTCAATGACCCCTAGCAAAGAACTTTATAAAGAAAAAGTGGAACTTCAATTGGAACATAGTTTATTATTATCCTCTTCGATTGAAAGTCAGTTAATTAAATCAAAAACCCAATTCTATATGTCTGGAGATAAGTCTGGTAAATTACTGGCTAACCAGTTGAAAATTGTTTCGGATAAACGACAGATTACTAGGATTCGTAAGCAGGATGGTACTCTGACGATCGACCACAAAGAGATAAATAAAGCCTTTCAAGATTTTATATAATTCCTTATGTCAATCAGAATTCACGGGAGTCAGCTCATGGAGTGAGTACTGTTTTGGATTCGCTCTATAACCTTCACTTTTTTTTAAAACTTTGATCACCCTTATTCAGCTAATTTTTGCCTATACCGAAAGTTTCTTTGTTAATTTTTCTGAATTTACTGCCAAGAGTTTGTTGCGAACTTTTGAAGATATGCAAACAGAAATGTCTCTCAGGTCCAAGTGATGGGACTCCGGACGCAATCAGAACGGTAACGGAAAGAAGCAGGCTCCGCCACAACAAACTCAATTAACTTTTGAAGTGTTTATGGAGGTTTTGGATAAAAAAAATTTGCTGAACTACAAAAACTTTTTAAAGAAGATATAAAGGCTTTTCAAGAGTACATGGTTAAGACGGATTTAGTAATTAAGCAGCAACAAGCTCTTATCGCGTCTCTGCAAGAAGATGCTCGGAAGCGAGATTTGACAATTGAAAAACTGCAACAGGATTTAATTTCAACCATTAAGCTGATGGAAGCCCTTAAAGCTAAGAGTGACGATTTTGAGAATCGGTCCAGAAGACAGAACTTACGTATACTTGGTCTTCCAGGCGGCATTGAAAAAGATGACCCTTCGAAATATTTTGCTCAACTTTTAAAAGAAGCGTTTCCGACGATTTTCCCGAATAACCCTCCTTTATTGGATCGGGCACATAGAATTCGGCGTCGATCACCGAGTGTTACAGACAAACCTTCGGTGGTAATTGTCCATGACAAAGAACAACTTATACGAGCAGCTCGTGGGGCAGGAATGATTAAATTCAAAGAATTCTGCTTCCGCCTGGTAGAAGACTTTAACCCTGACCTTTTAAAAAGAAGGATTCTTTTTAAACCGTTGATGGCTGAATGTTATGAGAAAAATCTGTAACCTGCGCTCCTATACGCTGCGAAGCTCCGAATTTCTCCGTCAAATGCTCCGCGACAGGTTTTCCTTTCAACTTCAGAAACGAGAAAATATATGGAGGAGAACTTCCCTACTGCTGCAGACACCGGTCTCTAATAAATGAACGATTCTGATCGTGTAAGATGGTTTTCGAGATCTTAAACCAGAATTAAAATCTGGTTATTGGTGCATGTTCATCCTATACTTTATACTTAAGTTAAAGTGTGTTTTCCATATTAATTGTTCTGCCTTGTACACTTTAACCATTATACTACATACTTGTCCATTAACTTTGTTCCTTCGAAGGAATATATTTAATTCTTTGAAGGTGAATTTTTCTTTGATTAAGATGGTGTTTTTTTTTGAAAAAGATTTTTAGTTTTGCTTAAGATGGCGTTATTTTTTTTCTTTCTTTGGTCATTTTCCTACAATGCATCGCTTATCATAACTTAAATATTTTTTGTTTTGTCTGGGCCAGAGCCCGATTTATAAGTTTTTTTTAGTGATTATGTTTTTTATTTTTTTTACAACTAACTGTACTTGGAAATATGGTTTTTATTACAGTGATTTTAATTTTTAAAGATGGGGTGATTCTTTTATATATATCCTTTATATATGGAGTGTTCTTCAGCTGATATGGGGGCAGGATTAGTCTTAATGTTTTCCTTTTTAAGTCATATTTTGGCTTTTTCTCTTTCTCTTGGGGGTGGGTATGGTCTGTTTTCTAATTCTATTTTTTTTTACACCAGTTTGTGTTAGTTTTTTTATTTGGGCTGTTTTTGTACTTCAAATATGTCTGTGTTGTCGTCACTTTCGGGTCTTCTCATTACTTTTGTTCCTCTTCCGGATGCATGAGTTTATAAGTAGGTTAACCCTTTCTATACCAAAGGGTTGATTTTAGAATTATGGCTCAGACGATTAAATTTGTGTCTTGGAATACTAATGGTTTAAATCATCCAATTAAACGAAAGAAGATTTTCAAAGTATTCCAGACACTTAATGCTCATATCATTTTTGTACAAGAAACTCATGTGAGGAAGGAGGACAAATTTCGTTTTTTTTTTAGATTTTGGCGGGGTCAACAGTATCACGCAAATTCGAATGCTAAAGTAAAAGGAGTTTCAATTTTTAATGACTCTTCTATTCCATTTGCTCAACATGATATTTTTTCGGATCCGAATGGTAGATTTTTGTAAATTATGGGTTTACTTTGTAATAAAAAGTTTGCTTTGGTTTGGTTAATGTTTATGCTCCAAATGTGGATTGTCCCGACTTTTTTAAGTTCTTATTTACCTCTTTACCCAATCTGAACGAATATAAGTTAATAATGGGTGGTGACTTTAAGTGTTGTTTAAATCCTCTGATGGATAAATCTTTATCTATTCAGACTTTACCTAACAAGTCGGCCACTTGTATTAACTCTTTTTTGACTGACAATGGAGTTTTTAATATTTGGAGATTCCGGCATCCTAAAGACAAAGAGTTTTCTTTTAACTCACATGTTTATCACTCTTATTCGAGAATTGATTATTTTTTTGTAGACTCTTGTTTTATCCCATTGGTAATCGGTTGTAACTATGATATTATAGCTATCTCTGATCATGCTCCATTATTACTTTCTATGAAATTTATGGATATAGTTTCTAATGCCAGACATTGGCGATTTGACTCTACCTTATTGCAAGACTCTGACTTTATAAAATTTATGGAGGAGCAGATCGACTTCTTCTTTTCAACTAATTCTACAGATGATATCTCCTGCGGAACACTTTGGGACACTTTTAAAGCGTATATACGTGGACAGATTATTTCATATTCTGTTGGTTTGAGGAAACGTACTAAGATGGAAACTCTTTTATTGGTTGATAAAATTAAAGAGATTGATAAGAAATATTCGATTGCGCCTAGTAAGGAGCTTTACAAACAAAGGGTTGAACTTCAAATGGAACATAGTTTATTACTTACATCCTCGATTGAAAATCAATTAATGAAAACTAAATCTGATTTTTATATACATAGTGATAAATCTGGTAAACTGTTAGCTAGTCAATTGAAGTATGCTTTGGTTAAACGTCAAATCACTAAGATTGCTCAGCAGAATGGGAATCTGACAGTTAATCATGATGAGATAAATAAGGCATTTCAAGACTTCTATACCTCCCTGTATCAATCTGAATTTCCTGAAGATCATAATACCATGTCTGATTTTCTTGGGAAATTAAATTTTCCAAGATTATCATCTGATGATCTTTTGATATTGGATACTCCTATTACGGATGTAGAAATTAAAGGGGCTATTTCCTCAATGAATTCTGGGAAAGCACCGGGTCCAGATGGTTATACAGTTGAATTTTTTAATTTTTTTTTCCGCTACTCTTTCCCTTTGGTTAGGTAAGGTTTTTGAGGAAGCCATTAGATTGGGGAATTTGCCACAATCTTTTTAAAGTGCTTCCATTTCTCTAATATTGAAGAAAGATAAAGACCCTACTAACTGTGCTTCCTATAGACCTATATCTTTATTGAATGTAGACTCAAGATTTTTTCCAAGTTACTGGTATCTAGATTGGAGAAGGTATTACCCAAAATTATTTCAGATGATCAAACCGGTTTTATTAAAAATCGTTATTCTTCTGGATCCGAAATGCTCTCCAAAACACACTTCCGGCACCTGACCTATCTTATTCCCTAACAGGAGATCCAACACTGCCCCTTCACTAGTTGGTACCGCTATGTATTGCTGCAAAAAAAAAAAACAACTATCCTGCACATATTTTACATACTCCGACCCATCCATCCCTTTTACAGTATGGGTTTCGCAGTCTATGTGTGGAAAATCAAAGTCTCCCACAATCACAACCCTGTGCTTACTACAAATATCTGCAATCTCCTTACAAATTTTCTCCTCTAATTCTCGCTCCCCATTATAACACAACCCTATAAGTGTTACTACACCCTTCCCATTCCTGAATTCCACCCAAATAGTCTCCCGAGACGAACTCTCAAATCCATCCTGCCAGAGCACCGTTGTAATATTTTCTCTGACAATCAATGCAACACCTCCTCCTTCTGACCCTCCGATTCTATCGCACCTGAAGCAACTGAATCCAGGAATACATAGTTGCCAGTCACACCCCTCCTACAGCCATGTTTCACGAACAGCTACAACATCATGTTTCCAGGTATCAATCCATGTCCTAAGCTCATCCAGCTTTCGTACAATTCTACTAGCATTAAATTAAATACAATTAAGTCATTCTCCACCTCTTACTCCCTTTTTCTTCCTTCTCCCATGCATCTGTTCCTGCATTCTGGTTCCCCTCCCGCCTTGCATCTCGTTTAAATCCATTGGATTTGATCAGTATTGCCCAAAGAGAAAAGACGTGGACCAGTAGACAGTGCTGCATGTATAACAATGTTCGGGAGTTTGGAGGTCAAGGAGGAGCGGGTATCGAGTCTACTAATGAGTATTAAGGGCAATAACCTCCTGGGGCCTGAATGGGGTTTAAACCAAGTTTTTGAGTGAAACAGGAAACGAGATTACTGTGGTCTTGTCCAGTAGCTTCAAGTCATTCCCAGGTACAGACGTGGACCCAGAGTACTGGTGAGTGGCGAATGTTATACCTATATGTACGAAGGGAACAAGGGAAAATCCGGAGAACTATACACCGGTAGGTCTCACGTCAGTTGTACAGAGATTGCCACAGAATCTTCTTCAAGATAATATATATGAGCTTTTGGAAGCCAAGGCCGAATTTATCAGAGCCATTATGTATTCATGTGAGAAAGGTTCTGTCTTAACAACTTGATTGAGTTTTCTGACAAATTGATTAACGAGATTAATGAAGATAGAACAGAGAATATCGTCTACATGGATTTCACTAAAGCATTTAACAAATACCCTCTTGATAAAAGCCTGAGAGATGTTTTTGAAGTGACTTATTCGAGCTGAAGTTCTTTAATTACTGGTGTTCTGAGGGGATCTGTGCTGGTACCTCTGATGTTTGTGAAATATTAAAATTACCTGGATGAAAACGTAGTTGGGTGGTTTAATACGTTTTTGAATGATACCAAGAGTGGTGCAGTTGTGGATTGTGAAGAAGACTGTCAAAGAATAGAGCGCAATTTAGATCAGTCGCTGATAAGGAGAGTGAAATGGAGAAGGAGCTGATCACAGATAAATGTGAGGTTTTGTACCTTGGTAGGCCAAAAGCAAGTCAGTAAAGTTTAGGGAGAAGACCCTTAACAATGTTGCTGAGCAGAGAGTTTTGACGTCGATGTTTATAGCTCCTTGAGAGTGACTACACGGGTCAAACTGTGGTTAAGATGCTGATCAAATGATTGCTTTTAAGGTATTGAGCTCAAAGTTCAAGAGGTGATGTTGCAGCTTTAAAAAGACACAGGTTCGGCCACATCTGGAGCTTTGCATATCGTTCTTGTTGACCCAGTACAAGAAGGATTTTGAGGAATTGGAGAAGGAGAAGAAGATGTTTACCAGGTTGCTGTCTGGTTTAAAGGGTATGTGCTGAGATAAGAGGCCTGACAAACTTGGGCTGTTTTGTTTGGAGCAGCAGAGGCTGAGGAGAGACCAGATAAAGGTTTCTAACATTATGCAAGGCACAGTTCGTACAGACATGCACTGTCTTTATCGCAGGGTGAAATGTCTGATACATAGAAGATGAGAGGGGGCAATTTGAAAGGAGGTGTGAGGGGTATGTTTTTTACACAGAGAGTGCTGGATGCTGAATATAGTGCTGGAGGTAAATACATTAGGGCCTTTTACGGGAAGTTGAGATTGGTATATGAATATGAGGGAAATGGAGTGAGATAGACTTTGTGTAGGTCAGAAGGATTAGGTTTGAGGTTTACTCATTTTCTTTTCAGATTGTTTGCCACAATATTATGTACCAAGCAATACACACACAATGCTGGTGGAACACAGCAGGCCAGGCAGGGTTATTAAGGACGAAGGGTCTCGGCCCGAAACGTCGACAGTGCTTCTCCTTATAGATGCTGTCTGGCCTACTGTGTCCCACCAGCGTTTTTTTGTGTGTTGTTTGAGTTTCCAGCATCTGCAGATTGCTCCTCTGTACCAAACGGTCTGTTCCGTCGCTGCACTGTTCTCTGATTTTTTCCGTTTACTGGGAACCAGTATGAGAGAGCTGAGCATAATCCAGCAGGTTTACAAGTAGAAGGTCCCAATGGAGAACCTGGTAAGGCCCTGAACAGCTGTGCCAATCAACTGCCGGGAGCATTCAAGGACATTTCCAACCTCTCACTGCTACGGGCATAAACTTCCACTTGATTCAAAAAGGCAGCATTTATACCAGTGCCTGGACAGAATAAAGTGATTTGCCTTAATGACTATCGCCCGGTAGCACTAACATCTGCAGTGATGAAATGCCTTGAGAGGGTGCTCATGACTAGACTGAACTCCTGCCTCAGCAAAGACCCGGATCTGTTGCAGTTTGCTATCGCCACCATAATTCAGCGACAGATTCAATCTTAATGGCTCTTCACACAGTTTAGACCACATGGACAACACAAACACCCATGTCAGGATGTTGTTCATCGACTATTGCTCAGCATAATCCTGATTCAACAGTTGCAGAATTCGGGCTCTGTTCCTACGTCTGTAATTGGATCCCTGACCTTTTAGCAGAAGATCGGATTGGCATTGACATTAAACATTGGCGCACCTCAAAGGTTTGTGCTTAGCCCACTGCTCTACTTTGTATATGCCCATGACTGTGTGGTTTGCAACAGCTCAAATACCATCTATGAATTTGCTGATGATACAACTATTGTTGGCGGAATCACAGGCGGTGATGAGAGGGCGTACAGGAGAGAGATATGCTAACTGGTGGAGTGGTGTCGCAGTAACAACTTTGCCCTCAACTTCAGTACGAGGAAAAACTGATTGTAACCTTCGGAATAGTAATATGAAGGAACACATATCAATACCAATAGAGGGAGCAGAGGTGGGTGTCTAGAGGATCCTGGTCCAGCATAACGATGCAGTTTTAAAGAAGGGAAACACAGACTATACTTCATTAGCAATTTGAAGATATTTGGTATATCAACAAATCTATAGAAGTTATAGAAGGTACACCTATAGGTGTACCGTAGACAGCATTCCAACAGGCTGCATCACTGTCAAGTATGGGGAGGGGGGAGGTCTGCTGCACAGGACCGAAAGTAGTTGCAGAGTGTTATCCATCTTGAATACTAGCCTACAATGTACAAAGGACATCTTCAAGGGGCGGTGTCTCAGAAAGGCAATATCACTATTAAAGAACTCCAGCGCCCAGGGCATGCCGATTTCTAACTGTTCACATCAATTAGGAGGTACAGAAGCCTGATGGCACACACTCAGCGATTCAAACATACATTCTTCCCCTCTGCCATCTGATTTCTAAATGGACATTGAACCCTTGGACACGACCTCACTTCATATACTGCGCGATTTTAATCTATTCAATATACGTATGATTTAAATGATTTACTCATTTATTTAAATTATTATTTTATTTATTTTTCTTCTATATTATGTATTACATTGAAATGCTGTTGCTAAGTTAACAAATTTCACGTCACATGCTGATGATAATAAACCTAATTCTCATTGTAATTCGGGACTTCAATGTACAAAGGGTTCGGGATAATCAGGTTGGTGTTGAATCACAAGAAAGGGAATCTGCTGAATGCGTACAAGATTTTAGAGAGGCTTTGCTTGAGCCTGCTCGCGGAAAATCCCGATGTCATAGGGAGATTAATATAAATGAACTTTTAGTAGGCAGTGATCATAATATGATTGATTTCATACTGCAGTTTCAGAGTGTGAGCGTAACTCACACATACCGTATCAGTATTGCAATGGAATAAAGCAATTTACAGAGGCATGAGAAAGGACATCCCCAGGTGGACTGTTGCGGGATACTGACAGGTATTACAGCAGAGCTGAGATAGCTGAAGTAGCGGGGAATAGTTCACAAGGCGCAGGATAGGTATGTTGCACAGGGAAGGAAGTTCTCAAATTGACAGTTGTGCATATAAAGTAGGATACCAAAAGTTGTTTTGATTATTTAAAGCGTAACAAGGAGGTGAGAGCTGATATTGAACCACTGGCAAATGATGTTTGTGAGATAGTAATGGCGGCCAAAAAATAGCAGATGAATGTAATGTGTACTTTGCATCTGCCCTCACTGTAGAAGATAGTAGCTATGTTTCCGGAGGTCTGTGAATGTCAAAGAGCAGTAGTGAGTGCCATTGCTATTTGAATGGAAAAATTTCTGGGCAAACTCAGAGGTCCTGAGGTGGGTAAGCCACGGGGACCGGAGAGACTACATCTCAGATTCCTGAGGGAGGTTGCTGAAGACATACCGGATGCATTGGTCATGATCTTTCCTGAATCTCTTGATTCTGGCATGGTCCGAGGGGACAGGGAAAACGTCACTCAACTCTTTAAGAAGGGAGAAAGTCAAAAGAAAGGAAAGTAGAGGCCAATTAGCCAGACCTCAATGGTTGGGGAAGTGTTATTGAGGATGGTCTTTCGAGGTACTTGGAGACGAATGATAAAATAAGTCAAAGTGAGCATGGATTCTGTCAAAGGAATCTTCCCTGATGAACCTGTTGGAATTCTTTGAGGGAATAACAAGCTGCGTGCGTAAAGGAGAGGCAGAGTTTGTCAATGACTTGGATTTTCAGAAGTCATTTGATGAGGGGCCGCACATCAGACTACGTAACAAGATGAAATCCAACGACACGGACAGCGGAATGGCTAACAGGCAGGAGGCAGCGTGCGAGAATTAAAGGGGCCTTTTCTGGTTCGTTGCCAGAGACTTGCAGGATCCGCTCTCAGACAAATATGTTGAGGGTAAAGCAATGAAGAAATATTGGTATTTTCCCCACTGTGTTGTAGATTTAGTCCGCAGATCATTCTTGATTCAAAAATCTTTTGAAACAGACTGATTAAATTATGCAGCCAAATTAACCAAATTACCATGAAAATTTACAATTTCGACTGAGATTTAGCAAACGTCATAACAGAATTGCATAGCAACACAGTATTTCAATTTTCCTTTTTATACACATTTGCTAAAACTACCTAAAATGAAAGAAAAATGATTTTTGTCTAGCTAAATTAACAACATTCACTGGGAAATCATTTAAGAAGGCTGCTTAAACGTTTTGGACTCGGGAAAAAGCGCGAGAAATGCAGACACATTACTGACAGAAATACCGGCATCCAGAGCCAGGAATTTTATTTTTCAGTGACGTGATATGCAGTATTAAACACTTTTCACAACCTATCTGAACGTATAATATATCAAATCACATATACTTTAAAGTTACTAGGCAAAGAAAAAGGCCTAGCAAGACACGTTGATCTTCGGAGAATGAAGTATGGCGATTTTGGATGCGTGAATCTTTGATTAAATATATTGACCCGGTGCAGTCTGAATCGTGACTGACTCTGAAGTGAGGCTGTGTGGGCGGGAGCATAAGCAATGATTGTACCAGGTGCGCCGAATTCAAACGGTGTGTTGGAAAGATATTATAAATAGCAGGGAAACTATTGACTCCACTGAAGGTTGCTGCTTCGGTATTTCATCGGTTCAGTTACCAGGGCCCCCATAAACTCTTGGCGCTCCCCTTCTCACAGTTCTCAGTCGGTGGCCCCGTTCAAATATGCCTGGGCCCCAAAGGGATCCATATGGCCCCCATTGAGAATAGATGATTTACCATTTATAGGGGCCCTTGAGCTAGATAATCGCGATCAGCTGACTGCAGGAAACTCTCACTGGATAATTCTCAAATTGAATTCTACGCAGAGAGGAGGAATTTCAAATAAGGGTGTCTTGGGAATGACCAGGACCCACAGTAACGTTACCACTGTGGTCAGTGTGAAGGGTCCAGAGGCAACGTTATCATCATGGTCAACGGTGCGCGTGGAATAGTAATGACTCCGGCAGCTTGGCCTGCAGTGATATCATCATCTCAGTTCAGTGAGCTGAGATCCAGAGAAGCAATGACAACATCAGAGTGTTCAGTGACGTGCTCAGAAAGTACAGACCATTTTGCATATTGAACACAAGAGCCCGTAAATGTTCTGACGTTCCAGCTTAACACTTAATGTGTTCATGTCCACTGTCTTGCAGCTCCAATCCAGGAAGTGGTTCTCCAGGAGGTCAGAGAGAAGAGTCTGAATGTGACGAGTGGAGATTTTGGGCAGATTCATCAAGTCTGTGTTTCACATCCTTCCCCACCTGCAGAGAAATCTTCGTTGGAATGTTTACTCCTGTCATAGAAACAAATAAAATTATTACAAAGCCTTTAATAATAATGTGTCCTATTTTCATTTTATACCGACATGTAGTGTATCCTGTATTTCTGCATGTGCTGAACTGCAACGGGTTAACAACATCTATTTCTGACTGTAATTAATCTGATTTGTGATGCGCATTAATTATCTTTGTTGTGCACAGCCTGCTTAGAACAGCATCAACACGAACGTTTATTTGCAGCATTCCTCACCATATTGTTGAGTGTTTAACTACGTTATACGTATGTTTACCTCCATGCGAGATATTTTAACAATTATATTTATTTATTCTGTTCTTGGCAGTATGCTAGATCAGAAAAAGAAGCAGCAGTGTAAAACTGTAAGTGATGGAGACTCGATATTTTTATTTTCCGCAGCGTGCTTCATTATCTGCATCATTGAACACAAGCTGCACCTCTTTTCATATTTTAGGTTCTTTTTCCACTCCTCCACGAACAAGGGCCGGAATTATTTTTGTGCAGGTAGACCTAATAGAAGGCGCTCCCTCCCACCACTGGCCTGCAGGTTACACCCGAGCATGCTGTAGCCCCTGCTTACTGATGTACACTGGATATGGCGGAAGAACTGGTAGCAGAATCACAGACTGACTGTGTTGCCTGCCTATGCCCGGGTTCGGGTCGCCTTATTTACCCTGTAGAGGAACTTGAAGTGGGAGGTGCATGTGGGAGCCGACAACATAGGTAGAACGAGGAAAGAGGATCTTTGCATTACCACCTGAGCGACATTCAATAGAGTCCGGGAGATTAGAGAGTTAAACACCAGTTCATGAAGACTATTATAGATTACAGGGAAACCCTGACCATTTGGGGAAGAGGGCCACAGAGTGACAAATGGATTACGATGCAGATATGCACTTTCTGATGAAACTGATGAGAGCTGGACTGTGCACATCTCTACTCACATCATTCTACAGATACACAGTCGGCTACACCAAGCCTCAGTGTGTCCCTCAGCATGTAATGCCGCAGCCTGAAATGTGGTAGTAGGAGACAGGGGGAAAATGGCTGGTTTAATGTTTCACGGGATATTAACACGGAGCACTTAAAGGAGCCAGCTCCACCGTTTCCCAGTCCTTTGCATTTTTTCCCTCCACCGGACATGACGCTGCTTTACTCAGAGGGCTGCTCAGTGAGAAACTGACTGCTGCTGTCTCCTGTTATACCCAGAACCTCGACCTGCCCGAGGAAGGTGCGCAGAGACAGGCTTGGGAGGAGGATGAGACAGAGTCAGAGTGACAGACTGCAGAGAGCGGCCCCTCATCTTCCAGCTCCACCTGCACTTTAACACAACCACCAATTTCCAACGGTACATGTACAACAGAACTGAAAGACAGCGCTCTCGTCAAACTCTCTCACACTCCGGGTCAAAACTGAAGGATTCCCTGGTTTTACTGTTCCCAGCTCTGATCCAGAATTTTAAGGAATAATTTCCCACTCTACAATTAAACACTTGAGGGGTCGGTAAAAGTGACGGCAATCCTTCCCCGGGACCGAGAACAGTGCAGCGCGTCCTCCTCACACACAGCAGCCGGAGGGCGAGGGTACAGCTGGTCTCAGTGTAAAACCAGATTGCGAGTAGAAAATGAAATATGTTCGCAGGAAGGAGCTGCATCTACAAGCAGATCTGTGATATTGGAGCCTTCTACAGAACAATGGAAGGGATTCCGGAAGCTAAATCGGACTGGAGCCTCACTGAGTACAAAGGGAGCAGGAGGATGCTCAAACAGGTGATTAGAAAAGCCAAAATGGGACATAAATTGTCCTTGGTGAGCAGAATCAAGAATAACCTTAAGGATTTTAACCTTATTCCTTGGGGCGTATGAGAATGAGGGGAGATTTAACAGCGGTATACAAAATTATGAAGGGTATAGATAGGGTGAATGAATGCATTGTATTGTGAGAAACGTGTTTGATCTTACAGCTATTGCAGGGAGATGGTTGCAGGCTGACCGGGAGAAGGACCTCAGTGTTCGAACATATTCAGTGTTCCAGCACTGTCCGAAGCCCGGATGCAAATGGAGTAGATTTGGGCATCATAACTCCAACAATCCAATCCCACAAAAACCTGGAGTCACAGAAGCTGCAAAGTCTTCATCTCTGAGAAAGTAAATATTAGTCCCCCTGAAGACTGGCTGCACCTGGGCACAGCGTGAAAGACTGGCACAGCACAGAGAACTCGGGTCAGTGGTCTGTGCCCCAGTGGGCATGATGTGCGAAACTGGCCACCGTCTGTCTGAGAGATATAGAGCAACAGATTCCTGTTTAATCTCTGCCCTCTCACAATCCGGTGCCCTGTAGTTGCGGATTCCACATCCCTGTTTCTCTATGTAGTGTCTCTATGCATCCACACTATCTGCGAACTTCCTTTTTTCATACACCTCTATAATATTGCCCCTTGTTCTCCCACATTCCAAGAAAAAACAATCCTAAGCAGCTCATAACTCAGTCATTTGTGACCCAAGAATGGCCTTGTAAACTTTCCCTGCGTTATTTCCAGCTTAATGACATCTTTCCTGTAACAGTGTGACCAAAGCTAAAAACGATATTTCAATGTAGACTCACATCTTATTCAACTGCAGCATAACACCCCGACCATTATCCTCTGTGATTGACTGCTGAAGGCCAGTGTCCAAGTGTTTCATCATCAACTTGTCAGTCTTTGACCCAATTTGAGACCCTGTCAGCTCATTGAGTGAAAGGCAACTCATGTTTGATTAACATGAGTAGAGTTTGTCTAGCTGCTAGAAAGGAACCTACAGATGTGGTTGGATTTTCAGAATGCATCTAAAAAGGAACCTATAGATGTGGTTGGATTTTCAGAATGCATCTAAAAAGGAGACCGGTTTTTACGTAGAAGACAGAGACTCAATTAACTGGTTTGTTTCAGGATTGGAGGATATAACCACCTGAATATCCACGGATCAAATCCACCCTCAATTACATACTATCAATATTAAAATTTAGTGGAGCGGGCGGAGGTTGGGTTGGTAATGGGTTTTCTAAGGGAGCAGGGGTAAGTTTAGGGCCGTCAATTATTCACAATCGATATAAATTACCCGGACGGGGGGTCACAGTGTGAGGTGTCCAAGGCTGTCTGTCAATGACATAGGATGTGGTGGGGGTAATGTTGGGATGGGAAATTTGATCTCTGCCACAGGATATAGAGACGCTGGGTAAAAGAGAGAATACTTTGAAAATGGAGTTTAATGTGGTAAAAAGCGATGGCGTGTTCAGTGATGGAAAGAATCAAAACGCAGACTATTATTTATATGGAGAGAAACAGCACATGATTCAAGTACAGAGGGGTCCAGGTGTTCTCTTGTACAAGTTACACACAATCAGCAGACAGCTGCATAGAACGGTTGATGGACATTTATCTCTGTGTGATTCGTGTGGAGAGACGGAGAAGTGTTGTTACAGTGTCAGACAAGTGCGCACCGATGGAGTATGGGAAGGTAAAGCATTCCAGGACATACACAATGTCCTGTGAAGGACTAGAGAACAGAGAGAACTTAGGATACGGGTACATAGTTTCCGAAATGTCACAACACAGATTGTTATGGTTCTGAAGTAGGTGAACAGCATGCCTCCCTTTGGCAGCAGAGGAGTTGCATTACAGTTGTACAAAATATTAATTAAATCACAGCTGCAGTAACCTGTGCAATTCTGGTCAGCAAAATAAGGAAGAAGTGATTAAGCTGGAAAGGTGAAGAAACGATTCACAGAAATGTTGCCTGGACTGGGGTCTTGTGTTACAGGTAAAGATAGGGTGGTGAAGAAGTCATTCATCAGTTAGAGTTTGGAGTACAGGAGATGGGAATTCATGTTGTGACAGTACAGGTCATTGGTGAGACTACAATGTATTGTGGGCAGTTCTGGTGACTCATTTATAGGATGAAATTCACTAAGCTGGGTAAAGGCAGAATGTTTTGAAAGGGGAAAAATCAAAAGGACACTCGGGCAACTCCTTCCACACAGAGAGTAGTGGGTGAATGGTACGAGCTGACAGGAGAAGCTGCAGAGGAGACACAATCACAATGTTTAACAGACATTCGGACAGGTGAATGGATCGGAGATTTTCAACGGTATGTTGGTCAAACGTAGGTTAAATGGAACTCTGCGATATACACAAACTGAAATTGAACAAACATTGGTTAAATGGAACTCTGGGATACACACCGTGGTCACACCGTGGTTTTGCCCTGTGAATTTCTATAGCTGAGTGGAAGGTGGACAGCACGAGGGATTCCTCACTCCAGGTGTAGATGGTTCACATGAGACTAGGGGGGAATGTAAAAGATTGGAAGAGGAATGTGCAAAAACGTTTCTCCTCACATGTCATTTAAATCATTCTCCTCTCACCACAGATCAACTCCATCTAGTTTTAAATGGCCTTTGCTGTGAAAAAGACTGCAGCCATTCACATTATCAGCCATGCCCCTCAGAGTTTATACACTTCTATTCGCTCAGCACTCAGCTTTCTACATTCCGGGAGCACAGACCGAGGCTTCCCAGTCTCTCCTTGTAACTCAGTCCCAGTCGCTCCTTGTGAAACTTTACTGCACCCTCTCCAGCTGAATCATATCCTTTCTGTTTCTGGGCAACAATCCAAATACAGTCTCAACAAAATATTGTACAGTTGTGATGATACATCCGAACTCTTGTATTCAGTGCCCTGACTGATGAAGGATTCATGTCAGAGGATTTCTTCACCTCCCTGTTTACACTGTCACCAGTTTCAAAGACCCACAGACTCATGGACCATCTATCTAAATAAGTAAATAAACAAAGACCCTTTCCAGCCAGTATTTCAGTCTTCTCACACCTTCCATTGGGCAGCAGACATAAAGGAGTCAGAACACACAGCACCAGGATCAAGGACAACATCGGTCCTAATGTTTCTTAACTGTACGCAGGATTGTTTTGTATTTTACAGCACTCTAAAAAGTATTCATATCCACTTTGGAAGTTTTCATGTTTTCTCGTTTTTCAACATTAATCCAAAGTGGTTTAATTTGGCTTTTTGACACTGAATAACAGAAAGCCGATTTCGTGTCTAAATGAAAGTGATGTCTAAAAAGTGATATTCACCCCTTAAGTATGAGAAACCAAATAGTCACTGGTGCAGTCAATTTGTTTTAGAATTCATATAATTAGTTAAATGGAAATCACGGTGTGCAGTCTGGATGCTTCAATTAACTGTGGTAAAAATGTCAATTGCTGTTGCGTCAGTGTCTTATGTTCTCTTCCATTTTTATACTCCATGAGCACCTCATTTGCTCCGGCCTGCTTATACCTGCACTGAACCTCCTTTTATATCTTCACCAGGGCCTCAACATCTAAAAGGACCTAAGATGTCTACATCTTTCAAATTTGCCTTTTATTCAGTCAGACATATATAAGAATTTTACTCCCAAAGTTACACTTTTTGAAGCTTCCCACTTCCCAAGTTCACATTTGGCAGGAAACAGCCTGTCCTAATCCACACTTGACAGATTACTTCAGATTCCATTAAAACTGACCTTTCTCCAAGTTAGAATCTCACCCTGCACACCAGACATAAATTTAAGCGTATTTACCCTGAAACAAATGACCATGTTGTCACTAGATGCAAAGTGTTCTCGACACAAACTTTAACCACTGCCCTCTCTCATTCTCTAAACGCAGTTCAAGTATCACACTCTCTCCAGTTGCAGTTATGTCCATGTTCATAACAAAATAGAATCTAACTCGGTTCCTCAATGGCCTGCCAACTGTCAATCAAAGAACTATTTCGGAATCTCACCGAATAATGGGTCTCTGGATATGTCCATCTATTCCCATTCACGCACAGTGACCTCACAGTCTGACGATTCTGGCCACACACCCATCAAATGCGTCAACC